>NC_064864.1:34293036-34443036 GCF_024139225.1 Suncus etruscus | reverse complement strand
TCTTAAAACCCATAGATGAGTGAGACCATTCTGCGTTTTTCTCTCTCTCTGACTTATTTCACTCAGCATAATAGATTCTGTGTACATCCATGTATAGGAAAATTTCATAACTTCATCTCTCCTGACAGCTGCATAATATTCCATTGAATACAATTACTTCTGGCATTCAATATTCCAACACCAATTTCTCCACTATTGTCTCAAATTTCCCACCCTACCCGAAGACTTCCCCTTGACATGTATAAATAATTTACTTTATATTTCTTGTTACAACTAAATGGTAGTGGTATGGTAAATGGTAATGGTATAGAAAAATTTTATTAAGAGAAAATTTGTGAAAATTGCCATATCTTGAAATGTGGCCCGTAAGTTATTAAATGAAGGTTTACTAAGATTTCATTACTAGTTGAGCATTCTTTTTTTTTTTTTTTTTTTTTTTTTTTTTTTTTTTTTTTTGGTTTTTGGGCCACACCCGGTGACGCTCAGGGGTTACTCCTGGCTATGCGCTCAGAAGTCGCTCCTGGCTTGGGGCACCATATGGGGCGCCGGGGGATCGAACCGCGGTCCGTCTCCTAGGCTAGCGCAGGTAAGGCAGGCACCTTACCTCGAGCGCCACCGCCCGGCCCCTTAGTTGAGCATTCTATTATTGATTTTGTTTGCTGATCTTAGGTGGAGTCTATGGTAATTTTATATGTAACTTGGTACATTTCTACTGGGATATCAGTATTGAAAAATATGGAGGTTTTGTGCAGCTGTGTATGAGGCTGCTTGTTTTAGGACTTCAATAATCTGTGGAGCTAAGCTGAAGTGCTAGTAAGACTTCCAAAAATAAAGTCATTGAAAATTGGCCTTCCCTGAGTCAAAATGACCCCAGAAATCTCAGCCCCCAAAACAGTATACCTGGAGGTTTTTGTAGATTGGTGTCTGCAGAGCTCAGTGGAAAAGTGAAGTTGGGCCATTGGTAAATTAGCAGTTGTGAGGTATGTTTATAGTTGCTGAGGCTGCAGCAGGGTGAAGAACTTAACCTGCCTCCTTCCTGAAGCACCCCAGAGTGGTGAGCTGTGAAACTTGGGTTGCCTCTCTTTTGAAAACGAAATAAGTCTATGATATTGACTACATGGACAGGCATGGTGAAGACTGTGGATTATGGGCTTAACTTCTGGGACTTCCATCACTTTCATCTTCTTATCTGTCACTAAGACTTGGTATAGTACAATAAAGAGTCATACTAAAGTTCTAACAATTGGGCTATGTTGTCTTTATGCTCCAATGTACACAGTAACGTGGCTGAAAGCCTCTTATATCTATCATACAGAATGATCATCTTATCCTTCTATGCTTTGTCACTTTCCTTCATTTCTTTCCACCCACCCCATCTTTATATCCCCGTCTTTATATACCCCCATCTTTAGAATAAGCTTCACTCAGTTCATTAACAAAGATGTCCGTCTCTGTGCTTTTTGGTAATCCAAAGCAAAAGTACCTTACCCGAGCTGGCACCCAGAGACAACTCCTTCATTGCCATCTTTGACATTTTGTCTCCTTTTCTTGAAATATTTTATTTCTTCTTTTACTTATTATTTTCCCCAATCCTCAGTTTTTTCTTCTTTGAGTCCCTTTTCATAGATTATAAACATGAACATGTTTAAAATAACAACAGGAACAAAAATGGCAGAATCAAACAATGCCAAAATAAAACAATGCTTTTCCTCCAAGATCCACCCAAGGCCTGATTCATCTTGGCAGGTATGCTTCTGACAAGGGAACTAAAAAATACATTGCCCTCTTCCAATCTTTCTGTTAGTCACTGCATCTGTGTGTACTTTCCAAACTTCCCAAGAACTATGGGAGTAACCACATCCTAACTGTGAAAATAAAAGACATTTGGTCTTTATTTTGTCCTTTTCATATTTTAAAAATATTATTTTTGCATTCTTTATGACAATTTTCATGCTTCCTAGTACAGTGGATCAAACCTAAGTTTGAATCATAGCTCTGACTCCTTACAGCTGCTTGATTATGGACTTATTACCTCTAAGAAAATGCTTTTTCTCTCTGATGGATACATTTTCAAGATATCAAGATCACAAAGTTAAAAGGGTTTTGAAAGATAAAGAAGCAATAATGATAAAGCACCTGACACAGAGAAAGTTCCTTGGTAAGAAAGTTCCTTGTAACTATAGTGCTTTTTGGGTCACTTTTCATTTTCTCACTCTGGATCTTAGGATTTGTGTTCTTTGACTATCTTTCCAGCTAAACCTTTTCTCTTTAAATTGTATTTAATTTTATTTTATAAACTCTGAAAGATATATGTACTCTACTTAGATATTTTTTTTGTAAATTTATCAGCTGTTCTTTCCAAGTAACTGAACAACATCCAGAGAAGCAATGACTGCTTTTCTAAAAGAGATCTGCATTGAATTGTTCTGCAGTCAAGACACTTTCCGCCCCTTAACTCTGCTTCCTCCTATCCTCCAAATCAATTAGGGACACCATCTTGAGTTCAACTCCCCAGCTGTCTTAATAGGGGTCCGTCCTTAATGCTTCAGCTTCCTACCCTTCATAATGGAAGAATTTTGGGATTTATTTTTTTAACAGGACTGTATTGTTCCCTTTAGCTATTTATATTGCTACTTCTTAGCATACTGTTTCAAGATTTTTACCTTTGTGCAAAACATTTATTCTCTTTAATTTGTTTTCTCTTTTTCTCTACACAGTAAATCTATACCTTTACTCTTCATCCTTGTTCAGAGATCCTTGTTAGACTTGATCATCACTCCCTTATCTCTAACACATCATACTTTAGTAATGATAGATAGTCCCTTAGAAACTGGAGTCAAGACATTTACTTCAACAGCCTCTGTTCCTAGCATACAAGTTTTCTAAATGCAGTCATAAGCTTTAGAAAATATACCTGAGTAGTTCTATCTCAAGTAGTATTTAATTAAGTATAAATTAGATTAAATAGATAAGGTAATGCTTATAAAAATTGGAATACAAAATTAGAATGGATCGTGAAATTATCTACTGAAAATAAAATAGGAGTTTGGATGAATCAATTGGAATGTGACAACTTTGTAAGTTTGAGTAAATGATTTTTCCTTGCTTATAAGAGAAAATGCTCTGACTGACTGAGGGAGCTGTAATGCAGCACCACATGATGGCAGAGAAGTGGGGCTCTGACCACTTAGAGAAAATGATCTGAACCCCTTGGATCCTCTGTCAAAGTTTATCAAGACTATATTTTAATCTTGTCCATTTCTTGGGTCTCTTCTCACTGTGTATATTACTAGTGCCAGCCTTTCACCTGATCTTCTTTCCAAAATCTACTCTGCTAAAAACTTCTTATTTCTTAACTCTCTTAATTTTGTCTGGCACAATTTTAATCTGTAGAAACTTTCTGTATGTAGAGTACCTAATTCAATAGATAGTTTTGGAATAGTCATCCCTGGAAGGTGGGTGCAATGTGCCCTCTGCATGCATGGCTAACTCCAACCTGGCATTGACTTTGCTGAAACTTGCCCAATTACCTCCAGACTTGCCCAATTACTTTCTTCTCTCATTAGATCTTCTACTCTCAGCCACTCTATTAACTTTACTTTTGGTGCTCATCATTCCTCCTAAGTGATTTTCTAGTAAGTATTGGCAGGAGGACAATTGTAAATAAATTGTATAGTAAACACTCCAACTACTCCCCTATTGCACTAACTTGCTCCATCTAGGGTATGTTCTGATCATTCATCATAAGGAAATCCAATTATCATATCCCAGATTAAAGACTATTTTCTTTATAAAGTCATCTACCATCTCAAAATGCCTAATTCTAATATTCTTTCTGGACATGCTTTAGTTCTTCCAGAAATGGGAGATCTTAATAGAAGATTCTGCTGTAACTCAATAATTTTTTTCCTATGGCAGCTAGCCTAGGAATTTATATGTGTATGTGTCCATGACCAGACTGGGATTTTTTGTGCATGCATAGTCATTGATTCTCTAGCTCAGTCTATAAAGTTGTAAATAAAAATTCAATCTGACTCATCAGGTTATTCTTGATAAGTCGAAAGTATTTCAACATGTCTTCTATAACACTTTTACATTTTTGTCATTTTACAGTTTTCATTTTACATTTGTCATTTTTGTCATTTACATTTTTCTAATTTTATTTAAACACCTTGATTACATACATGATTGTGTTTGGGTTTCAGTCATGTAAAGAACACCACCCATCACCATTGCAACATTCCCATCACCAATGTCCCAAGTCTCCCTCCTCCCCACCAGACCCCCGCCTGTACTCTAAACAGGCTCTCCATTTCCCTCAAACATTCTCATTATTAGGACAGTTCAAAATTTAGTTATTTCTCTCTCTAACTAAACTCATCACTCTTTGTGGTGAGCTTCCTGAGGTGAGCTGGAACTTCCAGCTCTTTTCTCTTTTGTGTCTGAAAATTATTATTACAAGGGTGTCTTTCATTTTTCTTAAAACCCATAGATGAGTGAGACCATTCTGCGTTTTTCTCTCTCTCTCTGACTTATTTCACTCAGCATAATAGATTCCGTGTACATCCATGTATAGGAAAATTTCATAACTTCATCTCTCCTGACAGCTGCATAATATTCCATTATGTATATGTACCACAGTTTCTTTAGCCATCATTTACATTTTTTAATGAAGAAAGGTTTCCTGTAAAGTGTACTGATAACTGATTTGAGGAAATAAACAAATTTTTAATTACATCAAGATGAGAAAAACTCATTTCATTTTATATTGCAATTAAGCATTTAGAAATAAAAAAACTTGTCAAAATTTATGTATATTAAACTATATGAAAAGATATATACCATAAATTAATTAATCTTTTCCTTTATCTTTTAGAATGAAAACTGTATTGCTACATTCTAAACTTCTTCTGGAGAGAAATATTCTTGTACAAACAAAAGTCATGTTAGTCAAAGTGAGCCCATCACTTGCCTTCTTTGGTGATTTCTTTCTCCCAGATAGGCAATGAGGGTCCCTGACTGCTATTTTTCAGCAGATGCATGTTGTATTCTATTTCAAGGCTGCAGACACTAGGAACTTCTGTCATTTTCATTCAACACATTGGTTTCCTCCCATCAAGATAAATACAGGTGGGGGGAAGGAAAATAGGGAAGTGGGAGATTTGGGTCATCGGTGATGGGAATGTTGCACTGGTGAACGGGGGTGTTCTTAATATGACTGAAACCCAACTACAATTATGTTTGTAATTAAATTGTATAAATAATATTACAAATGAAAAAAATATAATTTCTCTAATTCCAAAATATCCCTGACTTTACCTCCAGCACACAAACCTGCTTCTTAGATATTTTAATGCCCTAGAGGTTTTCATACATTTTGGATTTTAATAGAGTTAGTTTTTTATCAGCATGACTTTAATTTTTGTTAATTATCATTCAAGTCAAGTGATTACCCTCAGGACCCAAAAGAACTCAATTCTTCTCTTGCTTCCTCCTGTCGGCTTCTTTACTTTATCCATATTCATAATATATGAATATATATTATGAATATATTATCCATATATAAAATCAAGAGAGTGTAATTGAAGATAGTATGGAAAGTGTCTGTCATGTAAAACTAGAGGGAAAAATTCTGATTGATCAGATGGAGAAACTGGTTTTTTTGGCATTGACCCTAAAAGATAGTATCCAATCAGGTGTCCCTTCTGTGGCTTATTCTCAAGGAGTCAGGTGTTTTTACATGAAAAATAAGCCAATATGAATCAGAGAAAGATAATAGTTACACAAAATACCTTAATTATTCTACAAAATGCTTTTGTTGTTTAGAATCCTGATATTTACTCTTATTAAATTTGGTAAAATTGTTGACTTTAAAAAAATGGAGCATTGGGGCTTTCTTTCTCCTTTCTTTATATATTTTAAGGTTTTATCATCACAAAGATACTGTAGGTATTTTTTTATTTTGCCATAGAGAAAGAGCATGTTGTCTTATAAGTGTATTTAGGGTCCATCCCCAGTAATAATCATCTGGGTCATTTATTCAATGATGCTAGAGTCAGGATGCTGTTTGGTTCACCAGAACTACACTTGCCGATGTTCAGGGACTTTCAGGGCTGAATTCAGTGATTATCAAAGGGCCTTGTGGTTCTGGGGAACGAATTCAGGTCAAGTGCATGCCTAACTACTCTTCCTGTCCACTGTACTATCTTCCAACATACACTCTGGCTATCATAATGCTGGGTAATCAGGGAAAAGATCAGGATGTGTTACTCCAGGGACACCCTATTCTGCTTTGTTCCAACTCAAGCATTCTTAAGAGCTGACAGGGAAAGAAGAGGAAGAAAACCATGCGGCCTCATTTTATGGTGCTTATCTAACAGTGCTTTGCACTGTTTATTGCAGACTGGAAGACAATGTAAAAGACTCACTCTGCCTCGAAGGTCTCGAGATTTGGCGTTACTTTTGGCACTTCTTCTTGACTCTATCTTGCCCACAGAGATCTGTATGGCTAAATAGCCCCGATTCACACTGACGTCAAACACCTGAATAATTATTTCCAAGTGTGTATGTACATGTTTTTGTTTTGGACTTTGCCGACATGCATTTTTGTGGGTACTGGTTGTGAGGATAGTGATTGCATGTGTCTTTGTGGGTCTGCATTTGCGTATGCATATTTCTGCAGATCTTGGGTATATAGGTTAAGTGGATCTATGGCTGAATTAGTATTTATGTTTAAATTACATTTGTGAGTGTATCTGAATAGCTGGAAGAAAACATTCCTTGACTTACATTCACTAATTTTGTCCTTAATGTGCTTAATTTGTGAAACTCCCAGCTGCCATCCTCCCTGCTCCCCTTAACCAAGCAGAAGGCAATTTAGCCCAGCTGTCTTGCTGGAATGCGTTCTTTTTCTGAGCATGCTTTATTATGATTACTTCTAAAACTCTTGGAAAGCCTTGTGAGAGAGGTGCTGGGAGTTCATTGCATATTATTTTTAATAACAGAATTCTAGAGGGAAATGGAGATCTGTGTTTTATTGGCAAGCTATCCTCTCCATCTTTAAAGTAAGCAGGACTCCATTGTATGCATCATTCAATATGTCATGATTTCCTCCCCATTTTAATAATCCTCCAAGTGGACTCATAACGATTAAATTTCCAGGCATGTGCTGTGTAATAGGACCCAAATGAGATAGTGTCTGTAATATTCACACAGTAGAGTGTCTTCAGGATCTGAATCTTCCATGCCTCAGGTCCTGCCTGTTCCCTGTTCAGAATGGCAAGTTCCATTGAATCACTGGCTTAGGTGGGTTATGAGTAAAAGCTTAAAAAGAATCAGAATGTGGCTGGTAGAGGGAACCCTATTCATTGGGAAGATTCTCTTTGGCTTTGGGGAGAGCATCCTGCTCTAAACTGCCACCTGAAATTTCAACTCAGAGTTTTAAATGCAAATAAACATATGGAGTCTATTCCTAGACATTGTGCTAAACTTAGACATACATTTTATTACATACATGTGTGTACAGTATATGAATACAATACTATGATGATGTGATTGATCCAAACCTTTCTTCTTCACATCTCAATTAAGATATTTTAAGTCATAACTAATAACTGTGATGCATTTTCTGGGTACCTATCAACCCTAGTGGAGAAGTTTACTTCCTTTTTAGTTTCGGCAAAAAAAAAAAAAAAAAAAGAACCCTCATGATTATTTGCTATGTACAGTGTTTTAGCAAACAACTGTCTCAGATATTTTCATTTCTAGTTTAGTACAAATTTCATTTTCTCTGTTATGTTTCTTTTCCTCACACATGGCTCTTCATGTTAGCATTTATGTCCAGATAGAATTCTTCAACCATATCTCAGGGCCAATGATTTCCTTGGAAAACCACTATGCCTACTTTTCAGATATGCAATTATATGTCTCTTTCAGAAAGAACAGATTTTTTAAACAGCACATTGTTCTGTCTATGTAATGTTTAAAGTTCATAACCAAGTATGATCTAGTTTTAAAACTATTATTTCAGATGTATTGCTACTAGAAAAAAAAGTTAGGACTCGACCTTCTCAGAAAGATGTTCTCAAAGTATTTCCAGGAAAACCAATCACAGAAGAGTACAATATAATTTTATCTCGAAAGCCATCATTCCACTCTTCCCTCCCCCTTTGTATTTTCATTCTCTCCTGTTGTTTTTTTTTCTCACTAGCATAAAAATCTAAAAGCATTTTTTGTACTTTCAGAAACTCTGGAAACACTCACGTATTAGTCAAGCTAAGTTTGAACATCAAAAACTGGGTTCCAGGTGCTGAAATAATGAAGTATTCTCCAGAGGCACTCATAGAGAATATATGATATGATGGGTGCAAATGACTTCCAAAAAGTCTATAAATTGAGAATTTGGAGACAATTGTTCACTGAAGAAGATAATGTAATCCATTTCTGAAGAGTTTATGGGATTTTTGCAAATCTGGATACATAGAAAAAGTTAATGATGGTCTCTGGAATAACTAAGGCACAGAATTCAAAACACAGGGTCCTAAAGTTGGAGGATTGGTTGCAATTTTACTTCACTGCCTGAAGAATAAAGATGAGGAAATTAACCTGGTCCATATCCAGAAGGATCCAGGGAAAGAGAATTTTGGAGATAGTCACTAAAATATTTTGCACAGCAACTAATCATACTAATTTTTTATTAATGAGAAAAATAAGACAACTCTTTTCAGAGTAACATTAACTAGTAGGTAACATGGGCATATCAGAAGCCTAGAACTATACACTATGTTTGTGTTCAGAAGAGTGAGTTCACTTTTAATAAAACTTTATCAGGCACATTATCTAATCCCTTTGCTTTTACTTACAATAATTGTTCTACTTTTTACTCATTTGTCTCCCTCTAGAACTAAAATCCGACTGAAAACTGAAAAATTTGATGATTTAAAAAACTATAAGATTTACTCAATACAGACTTGAAATTATATCTTGAATCTTCTATAGCATTTAACATTATAACATATTTGAATAAGTTACAGCATATTTGCATGTTTACCTAACATAGATATGGGGACCTGGCATACAATTTTGAGTAATAAAAATAAGGTATAAAGCACATTTTTATAGGGGAGTTTACCCCCCACTTCTCTATATACTAATACATTTTACCTCATTTTCAAAATTGGGTTTTTAGAGATCTTACACATTTCTTTGGCTATTTCACATATGATATTTTACTCTTTACATTTATCCTTTGAAACATTGCATAAAATATATTGCAGAATAGTCATAGATGATTGAAAATGTTACAAGAAATAGTTTTTCCATGAAAGCCTCTACAAATTAAATCCTAATTTCTTTAGAAGGTGGGTTGGGGATGGATTTTAGAAATTGTGTCAGCCCTGGAAGACACCATCATTTATGGGCTAGAGGGCAATGTTAATTGGCTGCTTTCATTAGTGGCTTGCTTACTCAAAGTTTTCCTGGAATAAATCTGAAAAAAGAGATTGGTTTCTATCAGGAATTCCTTATGCAGGGCATGGGATAAAGTGGAGCAGGGTTGTTTGTTTGTTTTTAGGATAATGACTGTTATTGAGACATATAGTTCCAAATTTCCTTTCTTTTATGCTTTTTCCCCAATAATTCTTGATTGTTACCCCTAATGATCAAGGCAAGTGGATATATTTTAGTGCTTTTCTGTCTCTGATATCTTAAACCCATTGCACAGTGAGACTTTCAACAGTTTTACTGCTTTTCCTCCATGGCTGTTTACAGCCACTGTCCTGGCATCTCTCATCAGTTTTTTTTTTTTTTGCCTTTGTTTCATAGATACTTTGGAATGAAGTGTGGGAACACACTGACATATACATTCTACTCTGAAGATGGTGCCCAGTAAAGAGGACTGTTGTGTTAGAGTTCACTTAATTCCCATCTGCGATCTGAAAGTAAAAGAGAATAGCTGTAGATAAAAGTGGGACCAGTGGCTATAACTGGAATTATATAATTCCATAACTGAATTCTATAAATGGAATTTCAGAATTCACTGGAAATAAAGGCTTTGTGTTCATTAAGAGCAGGAATACCAAGTTCTTATAGGTAGGAGAGCCCTATGAGATATGGAACTTATATTCCCAAAGTCATTATAATTGTGTCTTGAAAATTTTTTTCTACATTCTTTGGACTGAGGCTTATAGAGCAGATAGGTGGGATTCTTGAATTGAACATTTTCCTTAGTCTCCCAAAAAGGAAAAGATAATGCCTGCAAATTCCCAATAGCCTGAATTCAGGTGAAGAAGGGATCCTAGGTACTGACTTCCATAGCTTCTGGGATACTATTTCACAAACTAGCTTGTCTGTCTTCTGTGCAGGTGGTTTCTGTACTTTCAAAAAGATTTTGACTTGTGATATTTCTACCTCTGAAGCCTGGTTTGATATTTGCTGCAGATTTTAAATATCTCCTCTTACACACAACTTGTTTGATTGTTCCTTACTGAGTATCTGATCTGTGTTAGATTCTAGACACTTGTGTTATTTAAGAATCAAAGAAAATAAAATAAGTTGTGGCCTGAGGGTGAATAGTTGACTCCTAGATAATCTATTTTAATTTTTCCTTAAAATAAGCATGAATATATATAAAATCACCAGAAAACAACGCACCATACATAAAGCTCTTCTACAATTGTTAGCCTTGGGATATTTTTCTATTATTTTCAATAACAATGGAATAGATTCAGAACAACAATTGATGACATTTTCATTGTTAGTAACCTAGTTGGCAATAGATAGCTGAGAAGAGGTCTTGGTGACCCTCTTACCAAGGTTTAGAGAAATCTGTGGACACAGCAGAATATTGAATATCAAGATTTTCACCCACTCTTCACCACTCTTACCCAGCTCTTCTGAGTGACCTTACCTTGCCCATTAGAATCTGGAAAGAATCAATATTTCCTGTAAAAGATTTTGTCTCCAAAGTTAGAATGCTCTAGTCAGATTAATGAAGGAAGGGAATTAACTGGTTTTACTTTATTCATTGTATCTGTTGGAAAAAAAAGAATGTCCAATCCCTATATTATTAATAATACACCCTATGTGTGCTCAAATTCTCCAAAACCAAAGCCCTGGCAATGGTAAGACATAGGTAAGTATTAACTTTATTTCTGGATTTTAGACTTTAGTTCTTCAGAGATATTCCCTAAAACCAGGACATTCTGGAATAGACCAAAAAATAAAAAGTAAATTTATGGTATTTGTCTTCTGACAATAATATTTTTATGCAGAATTAATATAAACTGCTAGAGAATTGAATTAAAACTTTGAACTGAATATGCTTACTACATTTAAAGCAAAATTAAAAAAATAATTTTCAGGGAGGAATAAATTAAAAACTAAGAATTTTACTTTGTGTCTTCAGTGACCTGTCTGAATATAAGGTTATAATATTCAATATAAAGAGATAAAGATGATGGAAAAAACAAGAGACTGACATATAGTGAGCTCAGCTTTTCCATTAATATAAGGGAAATACTTCCAAGAAACAAAAATGTGACCATAGAGCTAAAAATCTCTTATATGAAAGATTTGAGAGCCAGAAACATTGAGTCTACACTTGAAATGCTGTCCAGGAATTTTTTGAAAAAGTCTAAAAATATGAAAGGAAAAAATACAATAATTATTACATTTATAATAGTAGATTTAGCTATACAATAATATGGTTGTTATTATAAAGAGGTATAAATAAATAGAAAGTAGTAAGGCATCTGTCTAGCATGTGTGATATACCATGTTCAATCCCTGGCACTGAATGGTCTCCAGATTCTGCTAAGTGAAGCCCTCCCAGCCACTGCTGAGCTGGAACACATCAATGTCAGATTTCATGACTAGGCTGAGTATCATTAGGATTGGTGGCTCTGTGCTCCCAGTACTGCTGGATGTGATCTTGTTAAAAAAAAAAAGTCTGCATGTTCAGTTTGAATGAAAAAGGCCTGAACCAGAATAAAGGTTAAATGTATATAATAAACAAAAACTGTCACCTGATCATTTTGTCATTTTTGAATTAATGATGGGTGCATAAAACTGAAAGGTTTAGAAATAATGAAGGCAAATAGAATTCTTGCTTTTATGAGATACATATTTTAAATAACATATCATAAAAATGATAGACTCATGCTTTGACACATCCCTGACCCCTTCTGCTTTACCTGGATTTTTTCATGGTTAACTCATAGTTCTGAAATCAGAGAATCAGTCACTTAGTGTTTGGGCTCAGGGATTGAACTGGTCATGCAAGGAAAATTCTTTACCTGTTGTATTATCTACCTCCCTGATTCAATGATTTTTTTTTCAATAATGATGAAGTCAACAAAGAAAAAATACAAGCCAGTGGTGTGTTGGAAGGGGAAGAGTGGCAGGCAACTTGGTAAAAAATACATTAACAAAGAGTTTATTGCCATGAAAATTTGGAGAAGCAAATTGGACAGTTGAATATGTATCTGGACCTTAGGGAAAAAGTCTAAGATACTAATATCATTTTGGATATTGCTAATTTATGGATGAGTTTCAGGATTTGATGAAAACCAGCCTGAGTTTTATGTCAATAGAGCCTGTGGAGAAAGGAGAGTTGGGTCCAGCTGATGAAACTTAAGAATGGACATGCAATTTTTCCATTGAGGAAAGCAAAAGAGGGAACTGAGGAAAACAAGAGAGGAAATTGTGTACGTATTTTTTAAGTTAGATACATATTTGTCTTCCAAGTAACATAGATCAAACATCTGAACCAGATAAATTTTACTACAGTGTGAAAACTGAGATGGGTAAATATAATGGTCAGAGTGAATAAAATGATTCTGAGACACTAGGGGCACAAATATTGTCTCAGTTTTGTCACATATATCTTCTTCTTCTTCTTCTTCTTCTTCTTCTTCTTCTTCTTCTTCTTCTTCTTCTTCTTCTTCTTCTTCTTCTTCTTCTTCTTCTTCTTCTTCTTCTTCTTATGTTTTTTTGTTTTTTTGTGTTTTGGGTCACACCCGGCAGCGCTCAGGGGTTACTCCTGGCTCTACATTCAACAATTGCTGCTGGCAGAGTCGGGGGACCATATGGGATGCCGGAATTCAAACTACCATCCTTCTGCATGCAAGGCAAATGCCTTACCTCTATGTTATTTCTCCAGCCCCACATATATCTTCTTTATCTTTAACTGAGAGTCTAAAATGGCTTCTTGAACTCAGTAATCATATCTGTAGTCTCATGCTTACAATAAAGAACATGAATAAAGGAAGAAAGTCTAATGGCACTTCTCAACCTTATCTTAATCAGCTTCGCTGAAAGTACCACTTACAATTTCCATTAATATATTCTTTCCTACTTTAAACTCAGAAGAGACCATATAATAGTTTCCCCTCCATTCTGAAGTTTATTAACCTAATTTGAAACAACCTGGAATTCTTTGCATTTATATATTTACTCATGAGCTACAACAAGTATCTGAGCAGATTTCTAGAACCTGTGTGTTATCTAACCACTGTTGAGTGTTGGCCTGGTTGAATATGAAGCAAACTGTACAGCAAATAAGGGCCAGCAAAGCCTTCTCGGCTGCTTTTATTTCTATTTGCTGCAGGAAGACTGGCCTGCCTGCGGTGAAGTTAAAGAGGCCCACCCAGGCACTATCTTTACTCATTGGACCCCACCTGGTGAGCATGTCTCCTCTTGAAAGTATGTTGTGAACCCTCAGACTTGCTGACGACCAATACACCAAGGAGAACAGTTCCGTGCAGGGTGCAGGAAGTGTCAGAACAATGAACCCCTGCAACACAGAAGTCTGGGGACGCCTGCAGAGATTTCCCTTGTGTGTTCTGGAATGTTTGGTGTGGTTGACCTTGCCAGAGATTTATGAAGTACCTTAAAAATAGTCTTTACCTAGAGATAAAATATGACTCTGATTCTTGTATGTACAATGACCATTGTGCTTAATGATGACCTCACCTATGGTTGTTTGAAATTAGTATTCTATTCATCCAGAATACCTAATAAAATAGCTTCCCCATTTTCTGAAGTAGAATTTCCTCTGGGCAACAGGAGTACTATTGATGTCTTTATCCTTAAGAGCTGGTGGATAAAGTTATCCTGATTACAAAATAAAGTAAAAAACAAAACAAAACAACAAAAAAACCCTTTTTTAAAAAATGTACAGGGACTAAAACCTGCTGAGTCTATTGTGTGGAGATACTTTTTTTTTTCCCTCTGAATCTGGCCTCACTTGACTCACTAAACAGAACATCAAAGCACTGCTCCACCTACCCTTGGATATCTCTCAGGTGGCAAATGGCCTATTTCACGTTGACCTGTACTTTAATATTCTTTACTCAATTAGAAGAATCCTGATTTACGGTAACTTCAATTTCTGTTTCTCATTAATCAGCAGTTCCCTTTATGTACACTAAATATTCTCTATTAGAGAAAAACTGAAGTGGCAGCTCTATTTTGCCTGGTGTCAGACAAGTCCCTTCTCATCTGTCATTTGGACACTCTGAAGGCAACACTGCTGAGAGATTCCATTGTACTTACAAGAAAATCAGTGGAGATACTGGGAAAGAGAAGCTTGTGATGCAGGAGGTTATCTAGACCAATACTCAGAAGCAGAATTAGGATGGGGATAATTTGCTTCCTGGAAGTTTTAGGCAGCCAGCCAGGTGATGGAGATAGTGAATTCTGAGCTTTAGTTAAATTGACAATCTTTTGCATAGGAACTTGGAAAATTCATATAAAATAAAATCAGGTAATTTTATTTATTTTATTATGATTTTTTGGGTCATACCATCTAATGCTTAGAGTTTACTCCTGGCTCGGGGCCCAGTGACAATGTACTAGGGCTCAAACTTTGGTCAAGTGCATGCAAGGAGAGTATCCTGTCATGTGTACAATCTTTATGTTCCCCTATTTTTTTATTTTAGTTTATTGAAACCATTGTGATTTAAAAAGTCCTTAAGGGTTGGGTTTCAGACTCAATACAATGACTTAGGGCCGGTCCCACCCAATGTTGATATCTCTCCACTATATTTCCAGAATTTATCCCATATCACTACCCTTTACCTCCTAGACTGCCAGTATAACAGGATCATTTACAGATTAGATTGCTAGAGTTTGGGTCTTTTGATTCAATTATTGTTGACTTTGGCTTGGATATTTAGTTCTGTTCCTCTTTTTTTTTTTTTAAATCTCCACCAATGGATCTGAAACCAGAAGTAAATGGGGTAAATACAGAGTAACATCACTGTATTTTCTTCTGTTGTTTTAAGAATAACTCCATGAAAAAAACAAGATGATCTAAATGGGAGTTGTCATGAACACCTTGGCCCCAGAGTATAGTGAGGAGAAAAAAAGAAACTGAGTGTTCCTAATTTTTTTTTTAAAAAGAAATGTTTGGGAGCTAGAATGATAGCACAGCAGTAAGGCGTTTGCCTTGCATGCAGCTGATTCAGGACTGACAATGGTTCGAGTCCCATATGGTTCCTCTGTGCCTGCCAGGAGTGATTTCTGAGTGCAGAGCCAGGAGTAACCCCTGAAGGCCTTAGGGTGTGATCCCCCCAAAAAAGATATGTGTGAGAAAAAGTTTAGGTTCAAAGTATAATCAAGTGAAGAGTATTGAATTTCCACCTATTCTTATTTCTACATACACAAAGTCTTTCCATTGTCATATTCCTCTGTGAAAGAAGTATTGACTATAGCATCAGGTGAATCTGCATTGATAGATTATCATCTCAATTCCAGTTTAGGTTTGTTTGGAGTTCTATGCATTTTATGGTTTTAGAAAAGTATATAATGAAAGTATTAATTATTATACTGTAGAAAAAGTTTTAGTACTCAAAAAACACCTGTTAACACATTTTTAATCACCTTTCTTCTCTAATCTCTGGAAACATCTATTTACTATCTCCCTATTATTTTCTTTTACAGAATGTCACATCACTGTATTTATAACCAGTTTCTTTTTCGTATTTAATAATGAATGGCCTATTATATCTGGGAATGTAGCACAATTATTACTCACTGAAGGTATTTTTTAAAATTTTCTTTTGGTTTTCGGGCAACATCTGGCAGTGCTCAGGGGTTACTCCTGACTCAGCTCAGAAATAGCTCCTGGCAGGTTAGGGGGATGACATGGAATGCCGGAATCTAACCCAGATACATCCTAGATTGGCACTTTGCAAGGCAAACCCCTTCTCTGTGCTAACTCTCCAACCCTGAAGGTATGTTTTGTGTGCAGGTTTTCAAGTATTACTTACTAGTATATTTAGCAGTAACTCACAGGGATTTGGGGAGCACTGAAAGAGAGCATTTAAACACTGACAAGGGGCCGGAGAGATAGCTTGGAGGTAAGGCATTTGCCTTGCATGCAGAAGTATGCAGTTCGAATCCTGGCATCCCATATGGTCCCCTGAGCCTGCCAGGAGCGATTTCTGAGCCAGGAGTAACCCCTGAGCACTGCTGGGTGTGACCCCAAAACAAAACAAAACAAAACAAACAAACAAACAAACAAAAAATAAAACACTGACAGCCTCTGGATTGGGCCTCACATTAGTTCAATTTCTTTCTTTACTTTTTCTTCCATCCCTCCCTCCCTCCCTCCTTCCCTCCCTCCCTCCCTCCTTCCTTCCTTCCTTCCTTCCTTCCTTCCTTCCTTCCTTCCTTCCTTCCTTCCTTCCTTCCTTCCTTCCCTCCTTCCTTCTTTCCTTCTTTCCTTCTTTCCTTCTTTCCTTCTTTCCTTCCTTCCTTCCTTCCTTCCTTCCTTCCTTCCTTCCTTCCTTCCTTCCTTCCTTCCTTCCTTTCTTCCTTCCTTCCTTCCTTCCTTCCTTCCTTCCTTCCTTCCTTCCTTCCTTCCTTCCTTTTTTTCTCTTCCTTCCTTCCTTGCTTCCTTCCTCCATTCCTCCCTCCCTCCCTCCCCCTCCCTCCCTCCCTCCTTTCTCTCTTCTTTCTTTCTTTCTTTCTTTCTTTCTTTCTTTCTTTCTTTCTTTCTTTCTTTCTTTCTTTCTTTCTTTCTTTCTTTCTTTCTTTCTTTCTTTCTTTCTATCTTTCTTTCTTTCTTTCTTTCTCTTCTTTCTTTCTTTCTTTCTTTCTTTCTTTCTTCTTTCTTTCTTTCTTTCTTTCTTTCTTTCTTTCTTTCTTTCTTTCTTTCTTTCTTTCTTTCTTTCTTTCTTTCTTTCTTTCTTTCTTTCTTTCTTCTTTCTTCTTTTTCTTTCTTTTTCTTTTTCTTTCCCTTCCTTCCTTCTTCCTTCCTTCCTTCCTTCCTTCCTTCCTTCCTTCCTTCCTTCCTTCCTTCCTTCCTTCCTTCCTCCTTCCTTCCTCCTTCCTTCCTTCCTTCCTTCCTTCCTTCCTTCCTTCCTTCCTTCCTTCCTTCCTTCCTTCCTTCCTTCCTTCCTTCCTTCCTTCCTTCCTTCCTTCCTTCCTTCCTCCCTCCCTCCCTCCCTCCCTCCCTCCCTCCCTCCTTCCTTCCTTCTTCCTCCTCCTTTCGTGGCAATGCTCAGAGGTTATTTCTAGCTTTGTGCTGAATATTCACTCCTGGTGGGGTTTGGAAGGCCACATGGAATGTTAAATGAACAATTCTGGAGTAGCTTTATGAGATAAGCATCCTACTCAATGTACTATCATTCTGCCTTTTGGATTTTCTAAATATATTACTATGTTTTGAATCTAATTCTGCTGTGTAATTTTTTTGGTGAAGTTTCATTGCCCTTTTAATCCTCAACTTAGTGATACACTATATTATCAAACACACAGGTTTGTGATATGGTTTATTTATTTATATAAGAATACAGGACTTGAATCATGATTTTCTCTGACTCTTGACCTAGCAACAAGTAGAACTCATATAAAATATAGTGATTATTTTTACAGCAGGATATGTGAGAAAGTCAAAATTAAGTCAGGTGTTGATCAAATCAGTCAAGACAGTCAAACTTCTCAACCCTAGCCAAACTGAAATAAATACTTCTTTATACAAAGAACATAAAATTAGAACATGCCTAACTCCTTTTGTGTGAAATATTTTGAGTTGTATGACACTGATGACAAGAGTTTTCTCCACTTCAACCAGACTCCCCTGGCTAAAGTGTTCTCATTGCTTTCAAGAAGTTTTGTCTATGAGAGATGATTATGTCTCTGATTCATACAGAGATCAAGAAAAGGAATGATAAATGAAAGCTAAATTACTTATTCAGAGCAACAATATAATGAAAGCAATTGTACCTCATTATTATGGAGGATTTTCAGCAACATTTCTCCCAAGTTTCTCATTTGATTCTCATTAAATCCTTGTGAATTAAGTCTGGGGGGGGGTTGTCATTATACTTGGAAAATTTAAGAAAGTATTTTTAAAGCAGCAATTTTATTTCTCAAGAATAAGGATACAGAACTTGCACTATGATTAGTTTCTGACTCTTTACATAGCAATAGGCAGAACTCATTCTTGTGTTAGTGGTTTGGTAGATTATTATTCGCCACAGGATGCCACATCGGTATATACCTTAATAGGCACAGAGTCTATAATTGAGGGTCTGGAAAATCACAAAAATAAGACTGAAGATTCTTGAGACCATTTTCAAAGTAAACAACCACATGGTTCTTTCACATGGCATGGAATTTTGGGGTTGCTTTAGTTTTTGACAGACTGGACATAGGGGGCTGAAAGGCCCATTTGAGGTAAATGGTTGTCATCAAATAGTGTTAAGTGGAGCAGAGATGGATTTTGAACAGGGATGACAGAATCAGACATATGGTGATTTGATGGGGCATGTAGAAGGTAATTGGGATGAATATTTTGGGTTTCCTCCTATGAGTGATGAGTGAATAAAGCAGCAGTCAAAAACAAATGTCAAAAGACAAAAGTCAGAGAGTCACACAACTTCTTTCTAAAGTGTGTTGGTAAGAGGCCCCTATTCAGCAATTCAAGAACAAGCAAACAGTCAGATAAACAGAATCATGAAAGACCACACAGCCATGTCTGAGCTGCTGCCAAATGTGGTCTTTAAACTAAACATGTGAAGGGATATGTGCAATCCTCCTCTGCATTCTACAAAAGATTTAAAGCACAATCAGATCCAAAGTCAATAAACTAATGCTATTGGGTAAGAGCAAAAGGTTAAAATGGAGAAAAAGAGTGAAAGTGGAACCATGATTTAGCAATCCTGGAAAAAATGATGCTGAGCACATATAGAAGTTATTTCATTCGGGTCTGGGAAAATCTTAAAATTAGAGGGCAAAAAGGAAAGAAATGGAAGTGGAAATAAGCATAACAAAACTGAGGCACTGAGGAGATGGAAAAAATATTTTTAAGAAAAGCTGAGGATGCTTAAAATGGTTTCTGATCAATCATTTTAATTAAAATTTTAGATGTAAAATTAAGTTATGTAAGCCATTGTGAACAGAATGTTTAACCTCTTTATTGACAATATGCATAGCAGCATGGCTTTACAAGGATAATAGAATCTAAAGTCAATTGCTTTATTCCCTAAACACCACTCCTTTTCTTCAGCTAGCTTCCCAGGAGGGAAGTCTGGAAGTGATTAGGAAGGACTTTTATTTAGTTGAGTCAAGCTGTATTTAAGAGAATGAAAAAAGAATTTAGTAAGTAGGTCTATGCTTTCAGAGGGCTGGCATCACAATAGTATTCTTGGACTTGTAGAGGCAGAGCTCCCAGGCTATATAGGTTACAACTGATGAAGTAGGCAAAAATGCAGGGAGAAGATATGGGTTTTAAAGAAAACAAACAAACAAATAAACAAACACTCAGCCACAGGCTTGAAATGAGAAAATAACTGTTACCCAACATAAAGTGAGAAGTTACAATGCATTGGAACCAATTTATACAAGGGTCTGAATGTCAGGTCAGGATTTTGACTACTATGGAAAGAAATGGGAAACATCAGAGGTAGTAAAAAAAGAGAATTCTTAAAAAAAAAACTAGAGAATACTGGGGGTTTGAGCAATAGTGGAGGGTAGGGTATTTGCCTCACACATGGATGACTTGGGTTTGATCTTAGACACCCATTATGGCACCTTGAGCCTGACAAAATACTTTCTGAGTGTAGAAATAACTACTTACTGAGCACCACAGAATATGGCACCAAAATAAACAAATCAAAAGGGCCAAGGAAACAAACAAAAATATGTTTTTCTTAGAAGACCTTGTATGACATCAAGTGGTAAAACATATAAAATATATTTAAAGGCCCTGAAATTTATCAATGGCTCTGTATAACCCTTCAGTATGACTATGGTTGATCTTGATAGTATCCCACATACTGTTGTGTACAGCTTCTAGTGAAAATGGTTTTTCCAGAAGCAATAGAATCAATAAAAGTGGTCTATCAGGCTAGAGGATAGAACAGCAGGACGGTGATTGTCTTGCAAAGCAGTTGATGCTGGTTCAATCTCCTTCATCTCACATGGTTCCCAAGTACAACCAGGGTAATTTCTGAGCACAAAGCCAGGAGCAACCTTGAATGCTGTTGAATAACTCTCCAAAACAAACAAACAAAATGTGGTCTATCTAGCTGTCTATTTACTTATCTATCAGATTTATAGTAGAGATTGACTTATGTGAATTTGGAGATTGAGAAATTTTATAAAAGTCCTTGGTGTAGTTAACTGAGATCCATTCCTGGAATTGGGTATGGTGGAGCTGATGATGTTAGTTGAATTCTAAGTCTGAAATTCTAAGAACAGGATCATCAATGTCTGGCAACAGAAGATAACTTTCTACTCAAGAACAGAGTGTGAATACTCCTCTCCTATAGATAAAGAGATTGTACTACAATTTATTTAATAATTCAAATAATTAACTCTTTTAGACATACCCTAATAAATGTACCAAGAAATAATAGTTTACTAGTATTTGAAAGTCCTTAGCATAGTTAAGTTTATATATATATATATATCAGGTGGTGGTGGCCCACAACCCCACCCCACCCCCCAAAAAGGAAAAAGGTGAAATTAACAGTGGTACAGTGTTATTAAGAAGACTTTATTTGTATTTCAACAGATTTTTTTTTCACCAGTTGTCTTATTTCTACTTTAGTAATCTATCTAGGGAAACCACATTATGTTACCTCAGACTCTTCCAATCTACATTTGCTTTTTCAGTTTTTACTTTTTCTTTAATGATCTGAATACTTTTGAAGGATTGTGATTAGGCATTTGGTAGTGAAAGGTCCGGCAGTCCAGATAACACTCCGATGCGGATAAATGAAGAAACGATTACTCAGGCAAAAGCTCAAGTGGGTCTTTATTTCTGGCCGGTCAGGGTCTAACGCCGCGTGTCCATAACTGGACAGAGGCAAAAGACCTCATGGCGTTCTACATCCCTTCTTATATACAGGGGGAAGAAAGGGGTAGTGACGACTTCCTTAGAGGCGGGACATCCGTCAAGGTTGACTTCCCTTTTCAGTAGAATAGTATTAATTTGAGATTTTTATGAAACATCATAATCAGGTCAGTTGTACAGAGATAAAATGCTGTAAAGAGATAAAGAGCTTTTCTCATAACATTAAATCAAGGACAATAATGTCAATGTAGTTTGGAAACACTTTTCAATTTTAATCTCTTCTATAATAAACCCTCATATTTATATTTATAAATTTGAGATTTGAACGAAGAGGACAAACATATTTTCCATCCTTTGAACCTTGAGGTATGGGAGTTTCTCAGAGGAACAAGCAGCTTTTAAGATTTATACTGTCATTCCCTAGACTGAACATTCACAAGAAGTCTGATGTTTGGTCTGATTAAATTGCTTGTAAATCTGGAATTTACTGCAGAGCATTCTTGTGATATAGTTATTCAGTCAGTGCCTTTTTCAATAATGTTATTGTGTCCAATTGTGGAATATCTAGCAGGCCTGCTCCATATGGAGGGGTTGACCCATTTTATTCATAAACACTTTTATTTCTAGTGATTTGTATATACAGAGAATCGGTACAAATTTACTGAATTAATTAATATTTTTTTGTTAAATTGATTTCACACTTTCTGCAGATTTCACCCTCTGTATTTCTGTTCTCTGAACTACATATAAATATGCACTTTCTCGTATAACTTTGAGTAATTTTCTTTTTCTTGTTAGATTTAGTTTTCTTTGTTACTACACAAGGCTTTGCTTTTGTATGATTCAATCAAATGAAAAGATGCTGGAGAAAAGGCTTGCTGACTGAGGTTTGCAGAGTGCACTAGAGCATGGTTAGTATTTGGTTAAGTTTCATTCGTTTGATCTACTGTAACTGATCCTTGAGAGTTGACCTATTAAAAAAAGGGATCCTTTGAGGGTGTGATGAAGCTCAATTTGTAAGATTCTCATACCCCATATCTGAGATCTCTGGATCCCAAATATGTGAAGCTGGAACAAGTGTAGCCCCTGGGATGTAAGAAAATGAACTATGCCACACTTTATAGAAGAACCATTCTCAGACCATTTGTGTAGGCGAATCCAACTGTAGGGTTCCCTAAGTCTACAAGGGTCGGCAACCCGTGGCCCCAGAGCTGCATGCGGCTCCTTTGAAACTTTGTTCTGGCTTGGACAGCAGAGCTGAAAGCAGGAGACTGAGAGCAGTGTCACTTAAATATTTTAATTGACTAGTAATTTGCACAAATATATGTTTTACATTATTAAGTTAAAAAGTTCTTTTTTTCTTCAGGTAGACAGCTAACTCCAAGATTCTGTATATAGCATTAAGATAAAGAATGCATGTAGAGCTATATTTGTTTTAAATGTTGAGATGGTTTTGCAGCTCCCAGGTTTCTTTTTCCTTCGGAAACGAGACCAAGTGGCTCTTTATGTCTTTTTCTTTTTCTTTTTTCTTTTTTCTTTTTTTTTTGGTTTTTGGGCCACACTCGGCGATGCTCAGGGGTTACTCCTGGCTGTCTGCTCAGAAATAGCTCCTGGCAGGCACGGGGACCATATGGGACACCGGGATTCGAACCAACCACCTTTGGTCCTGGATCGGCTGCTTGCAAGGCAAACGCCGCTATGCTATCTCTCTGGGCCACAGCTCTTTATGTCTTAAAGGTTGCCGACCCCTGCTCAAATCTTGTATCTTTCATAGGTCAGGATTCTTCTGAGGGTAATCTGCTTGTGACACAATCTACCCTTCTAGAGACTTTGTCGTTGTTACCATACCTCCTGGTATTCATGCAGCCAAAACAGTAAGGCTTCTTTAAATGGCGTAGCAAATCTGGTAAAGAGAGAGAAACAAAGAGAGTTAATGATTATTATAGTAGACTTCTATGAAGAAATTGGAGTTGAGCATATCTTTCTTTAACTTTCTTATTGTTGTTACTATTTTTTGGTTTTTGGTTTCTGGGCCACACTGGTGACGCTCAGGAATTATTCCTGGCTATGCACTCAGAAATCACTCCTGGCTTGGCGGACCATATTTGATACCAGGGATCGAACCGTGGTCTGTCCTGGGTCAGCCACATGCAGGGCAAATGCCCTACCTATCGCTGTGCTATCGCTTTGGCTCCCAATACACATTTAATTTACTAAGTAGGCTGGGTAGAGCTTGGTCTCAAAGAATAGTGTATTGGGGCACTCAAGTTTACTTTGTGCATAGGAGTCTTGAGTTAGCATGGTTCCTTGAAAATAATGAAAAATATATTGATGTTTCAAACCAAAATACATATTGTGATATAGTTCACAAAATTCTGGTTGTCCAAGACTAAATCCATGAGATGTTTTTGTGTTATTTCTCCTTAAGCTTCTATCTGAGTAGAGTACTTTATTAGGAATAAAATGTAGAATCCTAGTGAATATTTCTGATATATTCATTCCAGTTAATAATATAACTTTACCTTGTTCAGCAACAAACTGCAAATGAGATGAGACTCCACAGATTTGTCCTTAGAGAAAAGTCGTCAAATCAGAAGAATCAGGAACCCTGGAAAATGCAAGTTCTCCTTGAGATATATGATCACAAGGATATGAGAGAACTAACCAGGCCAATGAAGATCAAAGCACAAAGCTATTATATATTTTTATCTCAAGAATTGATAAAATTATGTATGGCACTTGAATTACTCTTCTTATATTCTTACAATTGCAAAATAGGGATTATATAGTGTAAAGAATGACAATCTAAACCAAAAGTAATACATTTAAGAGTTGAACTATTATAAAATAAATAACTTAAAATCTAATACTCCACTTTAAAAATATTTTTGAATTTAGCTCTGTAACACTTAAAAACTTTAAGTGTTTTCTCTTTTCAAATCATACTTTCTCTTACAACTTCCATACTTTAGTTTTATACTAATATATTGTGTGTTGAAAGTATGTTGTTTTCTAATCACACATCCCTTCAGAAAATATGTCTTTAAATAAAATATCTTTTATTTATTTATATTTTTGGCAATGCCTGGTTGTGATCAGTGCTTACTTCTATATTGAAGCATCACTCCTGGCAGTTTTTGGGGGACCATATGTCCAAGCATCAAACCAAGGTCTAAAAAAATGTCAAATAAGCACCATAAACCTTATACTATCTCTTTGGTCTAACATGAATAGTTCTCTTTTTGATAGATATAATAACTTTATTTAAAGAAAAAGTATCACATAGTTGATATTAATAAATTTTTTTCCAGGTAAGCAGGAGTCAAATTATTAAAAAGAGAGAAGAAAAAGTGAAAGTAAGGAAAAAAAGGAGTATAGCAACAATATTTGTGAATATTAGTTTATCTGTAATGAAAACATTAAGTCATCGTCAGAAGCTCTTGATATTAGTTGATCATTCTGTAACTTTTTTGTTTCTGAACATTAGATGGTTTCAAATACACACTGGCATGTATGAAATTGGTATGTTCCTAGCAGGAGGAAAGTATTTTAAAAATTGGAGTTGTTCAGGAATTGTTGATATTATAGCTTTGTGTGGTGTGTTTTTGGCTACTGGAGCTTCTGGAAATATGAGAAAGCAACGCAAAGGTGCTCACACCCACTTCACCCTGGTGATGTCAGCCAATATATATGTCAACCAAATGCTGGCATCCTGGGATTTTAGTAAATTTTAGTAAATTAGTATCTCTGCAGAGAGCCATAAGTGAATGGTGAAACAAGGCCACTGGCAAAGCAGTGATAGTGGGTGATGGATGCAGCAGACATGACCTCTGCAGGATGGATACCTGCCCAACCGCTCCTGAAATTATGAGCTTTCAGCTGAATGGCCTGTGTACATATAATTTTACATGATATGGCTTACATATCTTTAAAGAATATAATCTGAAAAATTAAAGATAATTTAAAGACCAAGAAAGTTATGGACAGGGGGAATATAATCTAGTAGATACAATAGTTATAGAGTAGTGAGAAAAAAATTACCCCTTATCTGTAAACTTTATTGAGGACATTACAAGATGCAGATTCATACTTAGAAATGAACCCCAAACAAACAGATTTCTAGGGCCAGAAAAATTATACAAGTAGAGTACATGCTTATAAGTTCAAAACTCTAGTTTTGATTTCTGGTAAAACATGACCTTCAAGGAGCTCAGGTTGTAGCACCCAACTTTTAAAGAATATGGAGGTTACTTATATTATTAATATCACATTACCAAATATATATAATATTACTTATAATGTTTGAATAGAGGAATTAATTGATAAGTTGTTGTAACTATATATGTGTGGAGGACATTCTTGTTTGCAGCCAGAAATTTTTGAGTAAAGCTGTCTTCATTTGAATAAAACATACTAAAATCTAGCTTTTCATAATATAAGTGCAAAACAAAATGAGAAGAGACTGGAACATAAATTAGATAGGATCGGGTGAAACTGAAAGAATTTTGTAGTCTTGACTTTTGGTGACACCTCATCCAACATTACCTTGCAGGTAATGTTGTCATGCAGGATACATACGAGATTTTTCTTGAGTTTATTTTTATCCAGTGCTTGGAAAATTAACTTTCTGGAAGGCAAATGTATAATCATACTATTTCAAGTATTTTTTTTTTTGTTTTTGTTTTTTAGGTCACACCCGGCATTGCTCAGGGGTTACTCCTGGCTCTGCACTCAGAATTCACCCCTGGCAGGCACGGGGGACCATATGGGATGCCGGGATTTGAACCACCGACCTTCTGCATGATAGGCAAATGCCTTACCTCCATGCTCTCTCCGGCCCCAAGTATTTTTATTCCAATAATGTGACAATGTATACGTTTTAGGACAATGAAGTGCACAGAAAGCCAAATTACTGAACCAATTTTGTAAAGTATAGGGATCAGAGTCATGATATTTTTTATGGTCTCTTGAGCCTTGCCAGAGGTGATCCCTGAATACAAGCCAGGAGTATGCCTGAACACTGTGGGGGATGGCCCCCAAACAAAAACACACACTTGAAATTGTAGAATATCTGTGTTGCTTGGCCATGTGCTTAGAAACGTGAAGAATATAAAAATGAATCACACGTGTGGGTCCTGATTTGAGAACCTATAAGGTGGCATCATAAATAATAAATCTAGGAATACAAAGACTTTAACCATGAGAGGGATCAATTAATAAAGATGAAAAAGAACGATTGATTATAAATTTAAAAGTAACTTTCATAAAAGTTAGATGTATGAAAATATACTAAAACTGAATTAAATTTACTTATTCCTCAGCAGCACAATGAAGGGAAATATATAAAACAAAATTATTCATAGATACAAAGAGATTTTAAATGTTTAAAATATTATCATATATAACTAAAGACAGCAAAGATTAAAGAATATTGGAGAAAAAATTTTGGAAAAAATTTAATCACTCTAACATAACTTATAAGAGACAAATAATAAATATATAGTCTCATAAAAGGTGAAAATATAATTAGGTACTTACATTAAATAACCCCAATGAATTATGACAAAAAATTTAGTTATGATTTTGAGAATTTGAATAACATTGTATTTCACTAATTTAGTTAATTTCAAAAAAAAATAGGCATACCTTTGTTTATTGCTATTCTTAGTATAATATTGAGGATTAATATAAATATCTAAACAATAAAATCAATCCAACAATAAATGAGAACATGCAAAGTTTTGGCATACATACAGTTGAATACTATATAAAAATGATCAGACTTAAACACCAAATCCTAAGCCAATGACAGTAGAGTCAATACCCAATCTACAACAAGCTAGACACAGAGGGGACCACTTATATTAGCAGACTGGGGGACAAAGGAGGAGGATATGGGGTGCATGCTGGAAACAGGGTTGGAGGGAAGACAACATTGGTGGTGGGAATGCCCTTGATTCAATGCCACTATGTATCTAGAGTATTACTGTGAAAGATTTATAATCCACTTTGGTCAAAATAAAAATTATTATTAAAAACAAAGATGGAATAATTCTTTGATGAAACTTGAATAGATCTTTCAGGTATCATGCTAAGATTGAGAAGGATAAATTCCAGATGGTTTTATTCACATCTGTTACTATATAGTGAAACTAAATAAGTGAGCATCTAATATTAAATGATAATAAACTCTTGACTTTGTATTCACAGAATTGAGAATACTAAATAATGGAGGAATTTAGTAGGTAGAATATGGTAATGTCACTGAAAAATAGCAAGGATGCATTGCTGGAAAGTTGAAGCATTTTAGTGATACTGATGAAGTGAAGAACAACTATTAATAAAAATCATTAACATTAACATATAAACTAAATTATAGTTACCAGTAAGTAAAACAAACAAATAATGACATTTTTGTTTTAAAATGTCCCAAACCAAGGCATCTTCAAGGAAGAAACTGCACTCTCCAAGCAAGTGAAAGCAGAAATTAACAGATGGGAATATATTAAGCTGAGAAGCTTCTGCACCTCAAAGGAAATAGTGCCCAAGATACAAGAGCCACCCACTGAGTGGGAGAAACTATTCACCCAATACCCATCAGATAAGGGGCTAATCTCCAAAATATACAAGTCACTGACAGAACTTTACAAAAAAAAAAAAAAAAAAAAAAAAAAAAAAAAACCATCTAATCCCATCAAAAAATGGGGAGAAGAAATGAACAGACACTTTGACAAAGAAGAAATACAAATGGCCAAAAGACACATGAAAAAATGCTCCACATCACTAATCATCAGGGAGATGCAAATCAAAACAATGATGAGATACCACCTCACACCACAGAGAATGGCACACATCACAAAGAATGAGAATAAACAGTGTTGGCGGGGATGTGGGGAGAAAGGAACTCTTATCCACTGCTGGTGGGAATGCCGTCTAGTTCAACCTTTATGGAAAGCGATATGAAGATTCCTCCAAAAACTGGAAATCGAGCTCCCATACGATCCAGCTATACTACTCCTAGGAATATACCCTAGGAACACAAAAATACAATACAAAAACCCCTTCCTTACACCTATATTCATTGCAGCACTATTTACCATAGCAAGACTCTGGAAACAACCAAGATGCCCTTCAACAGACGAATGGCTAAAGAAACTGTGGTACATAGACACAATGGAATATTATGCAGCTGTCAGGAGAGATGAAGTCATGAAATTTTCCTATACATGGATGTACACGGAATCTATTATGCTGAGTGAAATAAGTCAGAGAGAGAGAGAGAAAAATGCAGAATGGTCTCACTCATCTATGGGTTTTAAGAAAAATGAAAGACATTCTTGCAATAATAACTTTCAGACACAAAAGAGAAAAAAGCTGGAAGTTCCAGCTCACCTCAGGAAGTTCACCACAAAGAGTGATGAGTTTAGTTAGCAGCTCTGGGCCAACTGAGCTAGGGCCTGGCTGGGCTGGAGATTTGGGGTTACTACCTTAGTGTCTGTTTGCAATAAATGCCTGGAGCCAAAAAAAAATGTCCCAAACCAAAGAAAATTTGAAAAGTTTCATAATTTGTTTTACAAGATTATCAAAATAATAAATCCACAACTCTAGTAGCATTTGGTTTAATTTAATACTATAGATAAAATTATAAATAATAATTAGCAATATTATTAGGATGTAATGTATAATAATGAACAAAATGCAATAAGATTTGTTTTATGCAGTAACTATCACTATATATGAAAATGAAGAAAATGCTGGGAAACTAATCAAGTCGAAGTTTTAAAAAATTTACCAGAAACACAGCTAGTATATTTTTTTACCAAAACATTCAGGTTCAAAAAACTCACTGTACCCCAAACATAAAAAAAAATCCATATATCCAAATAAATCTACACTAAGTATACAACAAACTTCTGAAAAATAAATATTGGAAAAATACTTTGAAAACAACAAAAGAGAAATATTTTCTCATCTTATAGGGATAAAAACACTCAATTTCAAATCACATTGGATTTTACCAATATCAATGTCATGGAGGATAGAAAAAGAGAGCAAAACACTATTAAGTACTAAGAAAAAGAAACTGTCATTTCAGAAGCATATAGTTTGTATACTAACCCTTCAGAAAGATAAAGAAATGAAGATATTCAAAGCTGAAGGAAAACTTAGTGGTTGTAAATGAACCTACCCTAAAAGATAGCTAAAGAAAGATTTTTGAAAATAAACAACTAAGAGAATTAGAAGAACAGCATAAAAAAGGAGACTATAGTAAAGAAAAATATGATCAAATATAATAAATATTTCTCTCTTGTAGTTTCTTAATTTATGTTTGACAACTGAAGCAAAAATTATAACTCTGATGTAGTTCAAATTTTATATGTATATTTTTTGTTTTGTCTGTTTGGGGGTCACACTGGGCAGTGTTCAGGGGTTAATCCTAACTTGGCACTCAGAAATCACTCCTAGAAAACTCAGGGGACCTTAACGAATGCCAGGGATCGAACCTGGGTTGGTTGTGTGCACAGCAAATGCCCTCCCTTCTGCACTATTGCTTTGGCCCCTAAATTCATATATAAATTGAAATTCTGAGATACATTTCTCAGAAAATCCTCTCCTTTTTTAAGTTAATAAGAGAACTCTAACATTACTCAAAGTGAATTGTTCATAAATTGTCAAATTAATAAAGGATTTGCCGTAATTCAGGGAAAACCAAAAATAATCTCCCTTTGGATCTTAGTAATAATAAGCAACAATAATATATCATGTTTTCATCTCCGTTCCTCAGCTCTGCAGGAATCTTAGAAATCAAGATCCCACAACAAAGGTAAAATTCTGGCATTAGGAGGGGTCAGAATGAGGCTGAAACACTTTTAAAACTTATTCCCAAGAAATTGTCATTGTGGTATTTGATTTGCTTACTTGTTCTCCACCCTGAGGAGTTGTCTTAATTTGACCTGAATAAGTGTTTGTCCAGTGGGTGAAATTAAAAAGGTGCTTGTAAAAACAATTATTTGTTATGACCTAGCTTTATGGCTACCTGAGGAGGTGAAAGCAATTGAGGCCAACAACAAATTATCTGACCTAAGGATTTCAGAAGGAAAAGATAGAGAATGTAATGTTTGTAAAAGATTTTAAAAAGCTTTAATGTATTTCTGTAAGTTTAGAAGGTCACAAGATTTCTTGGATCTTGCTCAGGCCCAACACTTTACAAATGATTTGAAAAAAAAAAAAAAGGTAATCTGAAATATCTCATGTAATGATTTAAAGATAAGTAAAAATTATGAAATTTTGAACTGTTTAAATTATGTCTCCAAAGGCATATAAAGTCCCTTGGCAAAGAATAAGAGTTTAGGTTTCAAAGTACATATATAGTCCAATTAAACATATATGTTTGTTGAAATATACATATAATCATCAGTTTACCATTGGGATAACCTATCTGTAGCCAAATATAGTAAGAAATACAAGCTTTTCACTATTAATTTGAGCAAGTTACTAAATAAACAAACAAACATTAAAGGTAACAACAACAAAAAGCAAGAAAAACAAAATCTACATAATGGTAAAAAAATCTGATTTCCAGAGCAGCTGACTACATAATTTAAGGTTTCCAGTTTTCAACATACAAAGACATCAAAACATCAACATAGATAAGTGGAATATAGTAAATAAAAACTATCTTCAATTAACTTTAGATCTTGTATATAGTAAATAACATTTATATAAGCTATTATATGTCCAAATAACAAAAGGAAGGTTAATATAAAGATTTACGGTGAAAATAGAAGATAGTAATTTACTAAATAGGGAATATAAATGATGGGTATAATCATAAAAAAGAAACAAAATGTTTCAGAGATGAAAATTTTAGTACTTGAAATAAAGCACTTTACTGAAGGTTCAGCAACACGCCTGAAGAAATCATTTATAAATGTATGTCATTTGCTGAAAATCTGCTAAAAAAAAGAAAAAATACAAAAGAATTAACAGTACCTAAGAGATTTGATATATAAAAATATGTCCCATGAGAGGAGAAAGGAACACAAATAATTATGAACTATGTACCTGTTGAATATTTTCTAAATCTGATGAGAAATATTCATCTATACATTATAGTATATCAATAAATTTTACAATAAATTTAAAGATATCTATTCTACACATATGATAATCAAGTAACCAAAAACTTAATACAAAGAATCTTGAGATGAGAGAGAATAAAACCAGCACACACTAGGGATCTTTGATAATTCTTCCATTGGAATGAGAAATCTATTATTTATATAATTAATAATGCTGACTAAAAGAAATAGATGACAGTAGGAAAATGACATTTTAAAATTCTATAAGAAAATTTATCAAGAATGTTATGAATAGAAAATAAAAATTTCAGAATAAACGTAACAATAATAATAGAGTTCAATGTGTTATGTGGAGCAAGAAATGCCTCTTCATCAAATGGTATTGGGGAAATTGTAGAGCCATTTGCAAAGTAAAAACAATTGGCTTTCTACTTGACATAATACACAAAAATTAATTCAAAGTGAATTTAAGATTTTGAGATTAGATTAGAGTCTATAAAATACTTAGGGCATGGGGCCAGAGTGGTGGTGCAAGCAGTAGGGCATATGCCTTGCACAACTAACCTAGGACAGACTGAGGTTCGATTCTGCAGTGTCCCATATGGTCCCCCAAGCCAGGAATGATTTCTGAGCTCAAAGTCAGAAGGAACCTCTGAGCGTCACCAGGTATGGCCCAAAAACAAACAAACAAACAAAAAACTTAGGCAAAGATTTGCAGAAGGTGTGCTCAAATATTTTCCTACTTTGAAAACTAAACCTAAGTAAAAAAATAAACAGAATTAAGTCAAATGAAAAAGGTTCGGTATGATAAATGAAACTCACACCAAAATAAAGAGACATCTAGTGATTGAGATAAATATTTGCATAACAAACATCATATACAGGACTAATATCTGAAGGCTAATACCTAGTATCTGGTTCTGAGTGGGAGGTGGTAAAATGATTTACCAGAAGTTTGAGATATTATAGGGAAGATCAAAGAAACTTTTTAAAAGAGGGCTGGTTGTTACGAAAGAGAGAGATGAACTTAGAATGGACTGGAGTTTTTTTATTGCCTAGGATGCTCAGGTGGGAAGTTTCTGCTTTTTATAGATTCAGATGTGGGTGAGCAAGAAGTATATAGCCAATATATATTTATAGTAGTTCAATGTAATAACTTATAGTAGACAAGATATGGGAATAACTGAAAAATACAATCACAAATGTGTGAATAAAGATGTCATTTTTATAAACACAATGGCATACTTTGCAGCAAAAAACATGAAATCACATTGTTATCTCCAATGTAGATGGAAGTAGTGGTGGAAATATTAAGTAAGATAAATAAAAGAGAAATATTAAATAATTCCATTCATAGATGGTATATATGAAAACTGGAAGGATATAGATAGTATCTTATAATAATAAAACCTTGGGTTCAAAATTTGAGGGGGCACTCCTGGCAATGTACAAGGCTTTTAATGGTTCTACACTAGTTTATATTATCCATCAACATATAAATGATATTAGAGAGTATTTGTATTTGAATGAATTATTTCCTATTTTTTAATCAGAAAGCTTTATCATCTGATAAATACATTACTCATACTCTTGATGCTAGTGTAGTATCATGTTTCAACAACCATACCAAATTTTTATCAAGGTCCATTTTATTACAAGTGCGATATGCTAAATAAGATTTGTTGTTCATATGTGTGTAATGGACATAAAAATGCATTGGTAGAACTTGATATACTGATCATGTTGCTTCACTAGAGGAGCCATATGCAAAAACTATACAAATGCCAAATAAAGAGCATATATGGAAAGTAGAATTCTGAAAATGCCTTGTCATTCACATAAGACAAGACAGTAAAACAGAAATGGAGAAAAAAAACCAAGATAATAAATAACAAACAATAAAGAAAACTTTAAGCACTGACATTTCAACAATTACATTTTTTGGCAGGGGTTTGACTTTTGGGTCATACTCGGTGGCACATAGGGGATACTCCAGGCTCTGTGCTCAGAAATCTCTCCTGGCAGGCACAGGGAACCAATCTGGATGCTTGGATACGAACCATTATCCGTCCTGGATAGGTTGCATGCAAACGTCCTACCACTGTGGTATTTCTCCTGCCCCATCAATGACATTTAATGTGAATTTTGGCAGTTTGGATTAAAAGCATGACTTTACTATTTATGGGAAACTCACTTTAATAATAAGGAAAATAGGACAGTTTGAAATCAATTGAATGGGAAAAAAAGGAGGATATCTGATGCTTTTTGGGGGGCAGGTATATAGATTACGATGTCTATAAATAGGATAGAAGACAAAGTCAAGTTAAGGGGTAGAAAAGCAAAAAGATTCTGTGTATTTCTAGATATGTATGGTTTCTTTGGTACATTGAGAAGAATTAAAGAAGTCATTGATGCAGGCTTTTAACTGGAAGTGAGAAACCTTGGACCAGACAGAGGGTAATTGGCCAAGAAATGTCAGTGGTCAAAATGGAGTGTTTTAGTTCCGATCAGCATCAATATTCTTCATGATAGTAATGTTAGTAAAGGAAGGAAAGCAGTTTAACATTTTTTTTGAAATGAAAATTTCCAAGGCAATTTAGTGTTTGGCATCTGGAAGAATACTCTGGTTTGGCACACATGTTTAGGAATCATTCATGGATTATTTGTAGAGAAGTCTGGAACTACAAATGTAAACATTTAGGAGGTCAGGAAATATGGAATACACAAAAGCAAATCCCCCCATGTGGGCTACTTTTTTCTCCTCCCACCTCTCTATTCTATACATTTAATTCTACATAGCTTTTACTGGGAGAGCACATACCAAATACTGTCTATGTTCCATAAAGAATTCTATGGGCTAACCTAGGAACGGTCTTGACACTCCATGGCCAATTTTGATTCTTGAAATTTAGTCACGAGAATCTAACATAGTGCCATAATAGCCCCTATTGATATATGATGCATAAACTAACTCAGCATGTTATTTACATGCATGGAAAATGATCACATTTATGGAGCACTTAAAGACTCACTCTAACTCTACATATGGCAAAGCACACAAGTGTGTGAAGGTTAAATGAACTGAAACCTAAAGGCAACATAGTTTTGACTTATTGAAATTTGGGGGAAATTATTTTTATTTCTCTGTAGTTCTCTTTCTCATCTATACTGGCACAACCATAGTTTATGAATATATATACATATATATATGTGTATGCATATATATATATATATATATACAGTATTTTAGGAACAAGATCTGGAAAGTACAAGTACTTAGTAAATATTAATAATTTATGTGTTGTATCATAGCACATAAATATAAAAATCTCTTTAAGTAATCTTTTATACTTTTTTGTGGTATGTTTAAAACAGAATGGAGATAGGCTTAAAGTATCTTCTAATGGATTAGAAATGGAGACTTAAAACATCTGGTGTTCATTTTTATTTTATTTTATTTTATTAAATCTAAAGCACTATAAAATCTTCAGCCTTTCCTTTCCTGCAGTGAAAAGAGACTTGAGCTGATAAAAGAAAAATCTTCCATTTGGAAATTTCTAACAAAACTGCTTTAATTTTGTTTACTCACATCATCATGAAGAAGTAGAGATTGATCTTTGTTAGGAGTGAGGTACTTCATATTAGCAGATAACCTTTACAGCTACAATTCTCTCTTGCATCTCCCAAGACAACTTCTAGTGTACAACTTGCCACCAATTTCTGCTATGTAGAAAGGTAGAAAAACCTTGAATCCTTTATGTGTTTCTAAAGAAAAATTCTAATAAACAATTTTCATAAAGTATTTTAGAATTTTAAAGTTTAGTTCTTGGGGGCCGGAGAGATAGCATGGAGGTAAGGCATTTGCTTTTCATGCAGAAGGTCATTGGTTCGAATCCCGGCATCCCATATGGTCCCCCTAGCCTGCTAGGAGCAATTTCTGAACATGGAGCCAGGAGTAACCCCTGAGCGCTGCCTAGTGTGACCCAAAAACCAAGAAAAGTAAAAGTTTACATTTTGTTGATATTTGCTACTTGGTACCAGAAATGGTTGTAAACACATAGGCCCATTGACTCTGAAGATTATGTTATAGGTGCAGATGGGGAATTGATAGATCCCCGGCATGAATATATTGCAAGATTGTAATTTTCAACAGTAGAGAACTCATATCATTATAATTAGGAGGGAGTTTATTTTTTTGGTTGATAGTACACAGAGGATTTGGGATAAGTTTTTGTAGAAACCTTGAAAAAGAAATGAAAGTTTGAGAATATGTAAGGTATAAAACAGGTATCTTTTTGGTAACATAAAAATGCTATTATTTATTTTGGTTGTCTTTCAGCAGCACTGATTGATTTTGGGGCTACTCGTAGTGATTCTTTGCTATTGAGTTACTGCTCCTGCTCAGCAATACTGAGCATCAAAAGTACCCTGGATACGGATGAGGAACCTTCTAATTCATCCCAAGTTGTCCTAGTAAGCTATGTGATACTAGAGATAGAACTCAGGGCCTTTCATGTGTAATACATATGTCTCTGACCCTTGAGAGAGCTTCTGAGCTCCAAGATGCTATTTAAAAAAAAATCTTTATTTAGGCACCATGATTACAAACATATTTGTACATGTTTGTAGGTGGGTTTCAGTTATTAAAAAAAAAAAGAACACCCTCTTTCACCAGTGCAGCATTCCCATCACCAATGGCCCTGTCTCCTCCTTCCCCACTCACTACCTGTATTTGAGACAGGCATACTATTTCTCTCAAAACACAAAATCATCAAGGCAATCTCTAACTCGAGAAGAGGTTTAGTGTAAACATTAATAGACTCATCTGTTTTTGGATAATAGTGCCCTAATTGGTATTAAAGTCCTTGAATCATTACTATTGAGCAGGTTTTCTTTTGATTATAAATATATATATATATATATATATATATAATTATTTTTCAGGTTATGTTTTTGTTTTTCTCCACATCTAACAGTGCTTAGGGTTTATTCCTGGTGATGCTCAGGGTGTTGGTATATGTGGTGGTGGAGATCCAAGGGGTATTGGTCATGAAAAATGTGCCTTAATTTCTTTTCTATCTTTCAGGTTTCTGTTTTAACACTTTACTTATCATAGATAACATTTTTTTCCAGTTTGACATTTACTTTGACTATTTTTTTTTACTATAGACAACATGGTGTATTTATTGGTAATTATTTATTTAAATGATTGAACCTGATTGGTCAATTCTAGACTTTTTTTCTATACATTCCTCCATTTACAAAATATATTTTTCCTTGGATACTTTTTCTTTTGTAAATGTAGTCTGTCAGATTCTTATTGTTATGATTTTATTGTATTCTTTAAAAATTGTCAGGTTGTAAATGAACAATTAAGGTGATATCCTTTGCAAATATGACTTTTCAGGTGGCAATCTATGTTAAATGAGATTACCAGTTTGGTCTCAATAGTACTATTGTCATTTTAAGCAGAGACATCAGGAATGCATATACATAGTAGAAAGGTCATGCAAGCTGAAGATGATATAGTCTCTATAGATCCAAGCCTCTCAGTACATTGATTTTAGAAATCTATTTCTAGAACAGTGATAAATATATTTATTTTGTTTGAGTCAACCACCCTATGGTACTATGTTATGGTAAGTGAATTAACTGACTTTCTTCTAATCCCCAGCCCTTAACAGTTTTTGTTATTGGGATCATATGGATGTCGAGGTGAATTTAGCCAAGATTTAGATCTTTAAAATATTAGGTTTTTCCATTTAATAAACTTTTACTTTTATGTTATTCATTAGAGTTGAATTTTTTGTATGGGTAGAATAGTAAAGGTTAGAACTAGTCTGTCAGATTAGAAATCTCTGACACAGAGAAAAAGAATATGGACAAGAACTTAAAACTATTTAAGGTTATGAAGGAAATTACAGTGATTTGGTGGCAGCTGGATAGAAATTGTAAGTCAAAATATTTTAATTTTATCATAAAAAGCATGGGTGAAGACAAATTATTTACAGATTGTGGGAAATAATCATGAATATTAAAGTGTGTGAAAAAGGAGAGAGAATAATGATATGGAATTAGAGAAGAAATAATATGAATTTTGTAGAGAAAGAGACAAGTGAGTGAAAAGAAAAGGAAAGGACTGCTAGATATTTTCAGGAAATGACATATTCCACTAAAGATAGAATTTGGAGTTTGAATGTCATGAAGTAGGAAGTTAGAGAGGTGTATCAGGAGAGGAGATTATAGTAAGAACTGTGGAAAGTTTTCCATACTACTACCTAATATCCAATTTCTTTGAACAAATGGTCTTAAAACTTATAATAACATCTCATTCAAGGACATTCTCTAAGTTGATGACTGAAGAGACAGTAGTAAATATTAAACGCCCGATATGAATTCTCCACTGTGTATTGTGATGAACAGTTTCTATTACCTTCTATGGCCAATGAAACTTCTGTTCCTTCTTATAATATTTCTCTGTTAGTTAAATTAATTCCCATTTTCTAGTGCATTATTCCCACCACCAAGGGTGGTGTTCTTCTTATGACTGAAACCCAACTACAAACATGTTTGTAATTATGGTGCTTAAATAAAGATATTATTATTATTATTATTATTATTATTATTATTATTATTATTATTATTATTATTATTTAAATAAAGATCCCCATTATGGCTCTATCCTGGGACCCTTGAGGTAATGCAACTCACAAAGGCTAATATAGGCATAAACCTCCAGTATTCCTATTCTTCCCTGCTCTGCTACAAACCTGTTGGTCTTCACTTCTTTGATTTCCTATTGTATCTGACTCTTTGACATATGTTTCACACTTCTAGAACTTGTAGCAATAAACATTTCCACTTAAATTCCTCAGTTATTATTGTTAAATCAACTTACCATCTGGTACCTTATTCCTTATTTAAAAATATTGATTTTGAAAATTCATACTAGGAAAAGAGAACAAATTTTTGAGACTGTGTCATTAACTCTTAAATGGTAGAGTGTCACTCAGACTGGTACATCAAGTTCAGTGAAGTGCAGGGAATAAAATAATAGTGACAGTAAAGGGTTGGAATGTGTAACTCATAGGTTGCTCTCCTTAGTAAAATTCAATACCTTTTCTAATAGAAAAGAAGGTGATGGATTAAAATCTATGATAGGTAGGTTTCTGGATGCTAATGGTAATGGTAATGATAATATCAGTGTATCTAAAGTCTAAGAATCGGTTAAATTTGCCACGTAAATTTGTGATATGACCAGCTTTGAAAAAAATTTATAAGAATTTTTTCTGCTATTTTATCTACACAGATGTTGTATGTGTGTACGAATAATTTTTAATAAATTTTGTTATAAAGTGTAATAATTATGCTATCATATTAAATCAGTGGAATGAGTGGAATTAAGTTTACTTACATGGTTATTTAACCATAATATCTATCTGACTTCTGGGAAACTAACACTTTATAACTATGAAATCCTAAGATCTAATTTCTCTCCTCTAATTTTCTGTCCTCTAATTTTTCTCTCCTCCCTTATAACACGTTTTCTATTTTGACTGTAAATTTGAACACTCAAGTAACATACAGAAGTAGAATTATTTCATATTAGCTTATTTAACTTATTATAGTATTACTAATGTTCCTACATATTGTAGCATGTGTCAAATGGTATACCACTGATCTCATTTTAAAAATTAATATATAATTATGTGTGTTTATACATATATTCATATATATTCACCTTTTTTTGCACTCATTTACCAATAGACATAGTTTGCTTTTATCAATTGGCTTTTCTGAACAATGTTGTGAATATAGTTATATTTATGTACATATAATATGGTTCCATTTTAATTTCACAATCATAGATATGGCATTACTGAATCATATGATAAATATATATGCACACATATATTTAAGTATTTTAGAAACCATCAAACGTTTTCACGAATGCTACACATTTTACTTTTCCATCAACTATGGAATTGATTCTTTGGCTAGTCTACTGTGGTTTCTAATATTTCAGACTTTATCTTCTGATATTATAATGTCAAAGAATAGGCATAGATCTGTCCATTACTCTGTACATGAGAGAGTTTTTCCTTGGGCTTCTTACATCATATGACTAATGCTGTTGCAAAGAACTGATGGGCTTCAGAAAACAAGCAAACTCTCCATTTGGGGCTGTGGTTAACATGCCCATAAGTGTACATGCTGCATGGAGAGGGGGAAACTAATATAAGAGATTGAGCTATAGTTATTTTAGGTGAAAGAAATTTTTATGTCCTTATGTGTTATGTGACCATTTCTATAAAAATATGATTTAACAAGATATTTCCACATTAATTTTGTCTCCTCAATATACCAAAACAAATATTTCCCTGACAGTTGGATAAGTAGCATAATGGTGAAAGACTGTTGCTAACAAAATACGACTTTTTTTCTGAGTGCAGTTAGAGAAATAACTACACTGACAACTATTATAACAATAGTAATGATTGAGAGAAATAGAATGCCTATCTCAAATACTGGCAGGGGGTGGAGGAGGAGAAAGATGGGGGCATTGGTGGTGGGAATGTTGCACTGGCGAAGGTTGGGTGTCCTTTTTATAACTGAAACCCAACTACAAACATGTTTGTAATCATGATGCTTAAATAAAGATATTAATTTAAAATGACTTGTTTTTAACACATAATTTTCTTTAATTAATTTAATTAAAAAAGGATAACTTTTCCCAAATGTTAAGACTTTCTTCACAGTTTCTCTTCTACAATGGAAGAGAAAGCATATATGATTAGTTCCCCTGGTCTCAGAAAATGAATAAACCAACAAGCTATTTCCTTGGAAGACTCTTTGTTTACTGTTGATGATAGGCAATCACCAGGCCAAGGAGAAACAAACATCTGTGAGAGGTTTAATCTGGCCAGTGAGAGACACTTTCTCAAAATTACTTAAAATCATAGTAAGAAAAAAAACTAAACATGCAGGTTTCTAGGTCTGTACTGCAATAAAGAAAGGAAGTCTTTGGGGACAAATAGCTTTACCCTGGGAATAGCAAAACATAACCTTCTTCCAGCAAAATTTTGAAGATTTTATGGTTAATCAGGACTACTTCGATGAAGACAAATTTTCTCCTGGAAAATTTGACTCATCAACCCCTCTCCCAGCATAGACAAATAAAACATGGAACCTAAATATGGAAGAAAGAGTAGATTACATTTAGAGTACTCAGCAGCTCTAGGCACTGGGTATCAGTGTGCTGACTTCCTGTTTCCTGTTTCATTCACCATATATATATATATATTTTTAGTCCCTTTCCACCACTGCCCTCACCTTAGGCTGAGCCTTCAGAGATCCTCAATGTCTTTGGCCCTGATAGACAATCCCTTTTTTTTTTTTTTTTGCTTTGAGAAAGAAATACCCCTGGGCCTGAAGAAATCAACCCATCAGCAGTTTTTCTTGTCAATATAAGATTGTCATATAATTGTCAATATAAGACTGTCAATGTGAGATTGACAGTCTGGAAAGAACAAGGATAGACTGTAACTTATATTTTCTTTGGTTCTATATTCTCAAGTTTCCTCACTATCACCTTAAATAGTGTATGAACAAGGGACCCTGAGAGGGAAGATTCATGTTGGGACCCCACTATAATTGGTGCAAATATAAAGCTCTGAGGCCTTCTCATTATGGTCTTAAGGCCATGGTTGGGGCCCTCAATTTTCTGTCAGTTGGGAGCAGGGGAAATATGCTTTGGCTTTTAAGTCATTGAGCCAGCAACCTTGGCTTTGTGTGGCTCCACACAGGCGGGTTTGCTTAATCAGAGCCTCCCAGAGCAGCAGAGAAATTCCCCCAGCCTCTTTTCCCACCCTCTAAAAATGAAGACTTTAGCTTCCCTGGGTGTTTCAGACTCTTCTTGTTTCAGCTGGAGGATCCTGCTTGTTTGATCTAAATCTGGTCTCCTGCTGGAGAGACCAAACAATCTAAGTCAAAATAGTATTAACAGGAAACCTGTCTCTTACAGCCAAGAATGCAACCAAAATAGCTCCAAGTCTAGTTCTTAAGACAGTTCCATTTGGAGGAGACCTTTACCTGAGAAAAACAATAAGTGGAACCTGTCCCAAATATTCTGACCTGAAGAGCTTAACTAGTTGAACACAATAAAATGGATCTCCTTTTTATTCAACATTTGAGAGTACATGTTCCCTGTGTCAAGGCTGGTAGAGGAGCTTTTGATATTTAGCTGCTGAGTCACCTAGTATATAAGGTATAAGAGTCACAAATATATCTGTGTATAGAGAGACTATAGAGAATTGGATACCCCAAGTCCCATTGACTGCTCTATTAGGTGAGTCACACAAGTAGTAATCTTTTTAATATGAACACTGACAAAGTAGTTTTGCTTGGTAGAGAGAGTTTCAGAGAAAAAATATCACCACCACCTCCCAAAACACTTTTTTACTACTGGTAAGTATGTATAAACCCAAAACATGAGGGGAGGGAGATCAATCATAATATCTTTTTTTATTTTTGGAGAGGTATGCTCCCCAAAATAAAATGTATTATTCAGAAAGTCTGGGGGCCACTCCTATTGGTTCTTGCTAACAAGATTAGATGGTTCAATACTAGAGTGGGTAATACAGTGATACACAGTTATAGTGGGATTGGGGGCCATGTGGCACTTGTTGGTGTGTTCATGCAACAACATGGATAGAAGGCATAAGCTTTCAACTCCTGAGCTATCTTTTCATCCCATAGTCTTAAAATAAGGAAAGTATTCTGTGGAAATTTTACATATACAATTTACTCACTTTTCAATGTATATGTCTGTTTCATCTATAAGCTTATGCTTTTCTCTTTCATGTAGTTCAGTTGATGTGGCCCACTTCTGAAGATTTTTTTCTACATATAAGCAAATATATACTTAACAATATTTTTCTAAGCAAAGTCTGAATAATCCAATATGTTTGAGTCTTTTTGTAAAGCATAGCACTATTACTGAGAACTATATACAGCTAGTACTTCATTTTTTAAAAATTAAGTGTATGAAGTTAGAGAGATAGTATAGCAGGTGAGGTGCTTGCCTTGCATGCAGATGACCAGGTTAGATCAGAATATCACATATGTTTCTTAAGTTCTGTCAGAAATAATCCCTGAGCAAGTCAGGTCCAAGAAACATACAAAATATTTGCATATTTAATTTATTATTTGATTATAAGATATAATATGCTAAGGAACCAATATGACCATACCATGTATTTTCAGACTTCTGGTGTTGTTTTAAATTCTTACTTCTCGATCAGCGTTCCTGCCAGTGATCCTGCCTGCTTCAGAGAGACTGGATTTCATCAGCCTTTCCACTGGTGATCCTGCCTGCTTCAGAGCTGCCTGAAGCAGGCAGGATAGAATTATTACACTGGAAGATGAGATGAATAACAATTCCATACAGCAGAAGAAATTGGAAAAAAAGCCTTAAAGCAAATGATCAATGGAAAAATTACTTAAAAATGGGAACAGATGAAAATAGAAGTCTATAATAATCTCAACACAAATAACTTAAGAATCATTGGAGTCCCAGAAACCCAGGAAGAAAATCTCCAGGAAGAATCAACAGTAAAGAACAAAATTAAAGAGAAACTACCAGAGCTAAAGAATACATGTGATCAAATCCTGCATGCCCGAAGAGTACCAACTAAAACACACCCCAGTAAAAACACCCAAGACACATCCTAGTCATAATGACGAATCCTACAGATAGAGACAGAATTCTGAAAGCAGCAAGATCAAAAAGAGAAATTACATTCAAGGGAACATCCTTGAGATTTACTGCAGACCTGCCACTGGAGACACTCAGGCCAGAAGGTAGTGGTGGGACATAGTGACAAAACTCAATTAAATAAATGTTTCGCCTAGAATACTGCACCCAGCAAAACTCACTTTCAGGTTTGAAAGAACAATACATGGTTTCACAGACAAACAACAGCTCAGAAACTTTACAGACACAAAACCATTCTTAAAAGAAAAGTTGAACAGCCTACTTTAAGACAAGACTAACCAACAGACACACCAAACTTCCATATAAAGATGACACTAACTCCCAGGATAATTCTTTCTCTCAATGTCAATGGACTAAATGCACTAGTTTAGAGACACAGATTGGTTAAATGGATCAAAAAGCTCAATCCAACCTTCTGCTGCCTTCAAGAAATGCACCTGAATAGTCAGAACAAACATAGACTCAAAATAAAAGGCTGGAGGAAAATCATCCAAGCAAACAACACCCATAAAAAAGATGGAGTGGCCATACTAATATCAGATAATGCAAACTTTATACTTAGGAAAGTTGTAAGGGACAAAATTGGACATTTTGTATTAATCAAGGGATACGTAAAGCAGGAAAAAATCACTCTCCTAAAAATATATGCAATGAATGAGGGGCCAGCAAAATATTTAATACAATTGTTGACAAATCTGAAAAATAATATCAATAACAACACAATAATTGTGGGAGACCTCAGCACGGCATTGTCAACACTTGACAGGTCAACGAGACTGAAACCCAACAAGAATATACTAGACCTGAAAAGAGAAATGGAAGAAAGAGGCCTAGTTGATATATATAGGGCACTCCACCCCCAGAAGCCTGGATACATATTCTCCTCTAATGTACATGGGACATTCTCCAGGATAGACTACATGCTAGCACATAAAACATACCTTCATAATATCAAGAGGATAGAAATTTTGCAGGCTACCTTCGCTGACCAGAAGGCCCTGAAATTATATGTTAATTAAAAAGGACACAGAAGAAAAACTTTAATACCTGGAAATTAAACAGCCTAATACTGAATAACCAGTGGGTCCAAGATGAAATCAAAAAGGAAATCAAAACCTTCCAGAAAACAAATGACAATGGAGACACAAACTATCAGAACTTATAGGACACAGCAAAAACGGTACTGAGAGGAAAATTTATAGCTTTACAAGCACACATGAGGAAAGAAGAAGGGGCATACATGAATAGCTTAATGACGGAGCTCATAGAATTAGAAAGTACTCAACGAAAGGACCCAAAAATAGGGAGACAGAAGGAAATAACTAAGATGAGAACAGAAATCAATGAAGTGGAAACCCGAAAAACAATCCAAAGATCAATGAAAGCAGAAGTTGGTTCTTTGAAAAAATAAATTTGATAGAGCACTGGCAAAACTAACAAAGAAAGAGAGAGAGAGAGAGAGAGAGAGAGAGAGAGAGAGAGAGAGAGAGAGAGAGAGAGAGAGAGAGAATCTTGATAACTCATATTTGGAATGAAAAAGGAGAGATCACTACTGATATGGAAGATATTCAAAGGATAATCAAAAACTACTTTGAGAAACTCTATGCCACTAAAAATGAAAATCTGGAAGAAATGGATAAATTTTTGGACTCTTATAATCTTCCACGGTTGAATGAAGAGGATGTAGCATATCTAAACACACCCATCATTATTGAGGAAATTAAGACAGTAATCAAATATCTGTCCCAAAACAAAAGTCCAGGCCCAGATGGATTTACTAATGAATTCTTTCAAACCTTTCAAGAGGAACTTCTACCAATATTAGCAAGACTCTTTTATGAAATCGAAAAAACAGGAACACTTCCAAATAGCTTTTATGAAGCCAACATCACCTAGATACCTAAACCAGACAGAAATGCTACGAAAAAAGAAAATTACAGACCAATATCGCTGATGAATACAGATGCAAAGATCCTCAACAAAATCCTGGCAAATAGAATTCAATGCCTTATTAAGAAGATGATCCACTACAATCAAGTAGGCTTCATCCCAGGAATGCAAGGCTGGTTTAACATCCGTAAATCTATCAACATAATGCACAACATAATCAAAAAGAAAAATAGAAATCACATGATCATATCAATAGATGCAGAGAAAGCATTTGATAAGATCTAACACCCATTCTTGATCAAAATTCTCAGTGAGATGGGAATGGAAGGAACCTTTCTAATATAGTTAAGGCCATCTACCACAAGCCAGAGGCAAATATTGTCCTCAATGGAGAAAAACTGAAAGCCTTTCCTCTAAATTCTGGCACAAGACAAGGCTGTCCTCTTTGACCACACCTATTTAACATATCACTGGAAGTATTTGCTGTAGCGATCAGGCAAGAAAAAGATATCAAGGGAATCCAGATAGGAAAGGAAGAAGTCAAGCTCTTACTGTTTGCAGATGACATGATACTCTACTTTGAAAACTGTAAAGTCTCTACAAAAAAGCTTCTAGAAACAATAGACTCATATAACAAAGTGGCAGGCTACACAATTAACACACAAAAATCAATGGCCTTTCTGTACGCCAATAGTAATAAGGAAGAAATGGACATTAAGAAAACAACCCCATTCACAATAGTGCCACACAAACTCAGATATCTTGGAATCAACTTGACTAAAAATGTGAAGGACCTATACAAAGAAAATTATAAAACTCTGCTCCAAGAAATAAGAGAGGACATGCGGAAATGGAAGCACATACCCTACTCATGGATTGGCAGGATTAACATCATTAAAATGGCAATACTCCCCAAAGCATTGTACAGATTTAATATGATCCCTCTAAAGATACCCATGACATTCTTCAAAGAAGTGGATCAAGCACTTTTGAAATTCATTTTGGAACAATAAACACCCTAGAGTAGCTAAAGCAATCATTGGGAAAAAGAATATGGGTGGCATTACTTTCCCCAACTTTAAACTGTACTACAAAGCAATAGTTATCAAAACAGCATGGTATTGGAATAAAGACAGGCCCTCAGATCAGTGGAATAGACTTGAATACTCAGAAAATGTTTCCCAGACATACAATCATCTAATTTTTGATAAAGGAGCAAGAAATCCTAAATGGGGCAAAGAAAGCCTCTTCAACAAGTGGTGTTGTCACAACTGGCTAGCCACTTGCAAAAAATTGAACTTAGATCCCCAGCTAACATCATGTACAAAGGTTAAATCCAAATGGATGAAAGACCTTGATATCAGATGAAACCATAGATATATAGAACAACACGTAGATAAAACACTCCAGGACATTGAGACTAATGTCATCTTCAAGGAGGAAACTGCACTCTCCAAGCAAGTGAAAGCAGAGATTAACAGATGGGAATATATTAAACTGAGAAGCTTCTGCACCTCAAAAGAAATAACACCCAGAATACAAGAGCCCCCCAATGAGTGGGAGAAACTATTCACCCAATACCCATCAGATAAGGGGCTAATCTCCAAAATATACAAGGCACTGACAGAACTTTACAAGAAAAAAGCAACTAATCCCATCCAAAAATGGGGAGAAGAAATGGACAGACACTTTGACAAAGAAGAAATACAAATGGCCAAAAGGCTCATGAAAAAATGCTCCACATCACTATTCATCAGGGAGATCAAATCAAAACAACGATGAGATACCACCTCACACCTCAGAGATGGCACACATCACAAAGAATGAGAATAAGCAGTGTTGGCGGGGATGTGGAGAGAAAGGAACTCTTATCCACTGCTGGTGGGAATGCCATATAGCAATATAGAGATTCCTCCAAAAACTGGAAATCGAGCTCCCATACAACACAGCTATACCACTCCTAGGTATATACCCTAGGAACACAAAAATACAACACAAAAATTCCTTCCTTATGCTTATATTCATTGCAGCACTATTTACCATAGCAAGACTCTGGAAACAGCCAAGATACCCTTCAACAGATGAATGACTAAAGAAATGGTGGTACATATACACAATAGAATATTATGCAGCTGTTAGGAAAGATGAAGTTATGAAATTTTTCTATACATGGATGTATATGGAATGTATTATGCTGAGTGAAATATGTCAGAGAGAGAGAGAGAAAGACACAGAATGGTCTCACTTATCTATGGGTTTTAAGAAAAACAAAAGACATTCTTGCAATAATAACTTTCAGACACAAAAGAGAAAAGAGCTGGAAGTTACAGATCACCTCATGAAGCCCACCAAAAACAGGGATGAGTTTAGTTAGTTAAATAGCTACGTTTTGAACTATCCTAATAAAGAGAATGTATGAGGGAAATAGAAAGCCTGTCTAGAGTAGAGGCAGGGGTTTGGTGGGAAGGAGGGAGATTTGGGACATTGGTGATGGGAATGTTGCACTGGTGATGGGTGGTGTTCTTTACATGACTGAAACCCAAACACAATCATGGATGTAATAAAGTTGGTTAAATAAAAAAAGTAAAAAAATTCTTAATTCTCAAAGCCATCAGTATGTGATAGAATTTCATGTGCGAAGAGTTAATGCCACATTATGCCCATGGAGCTAGTTGCCAATCTACATGGGAATGTTTACTTTCCCATGTATTGATTGTAGTTTTCTATCACTATATTTAAATTTTTCCAGTGATGTGTGGAAATTATTATTATGTAGTTTACTTTTCATTAATTTTTTATTAGGACATTTTAAAATATGAAGTTATTTATAGTTTAGTTTTAGGCATTCTACGTACCAGCACCAGATTCATCATCAGTGTCAACTTGCCTCCTTTTGTTGCCCAGAAGAGACCCAACAAGAGATCTCAGCAAAAGGATGGTGAGCTGTACCCACTCCTACAGGAGGCAGCGAGGGTGTCCACCTTGTAGCTCAGAAGGGACCCAGTGAAACCTTTGCATGGAGAAGAGCATGACTACTTGACTCTGTTTCCCAGTTACAAGCATATCCTCTAGCAAATGAGCTCTTGCACAACACATAGAAAGTATCACACTGCAAATGACAGAATATAATAAACAATACAACAAATGATCCTGCTTAGAGAATGAAGGTGATAGCTGTGAAGATTCAGCAAGTACCTACCACTCACTTAACCTCTCTGAAAAAGACTTTAGAGAAGAAATCTAGAGGATGTTCAAAGAACCTAAAGAATAGAAACAATTGAATGAACCATAAATAAAAAACTTGAGGAATTAAAATAGCAATGAGAAAATTTCACACACATCCATGATAAAAATACCAACAAGATAATAATGAAAGAAACTTTACTCAGAGCCAAGGTCACTTACCACAAGCCCATGGCAAATATTATATTCTATGGGGAAACATTGAATGACTTTCCTCTAAAATCTTGCACAAGAGAAGGCTGCCTCCTCTTGTCACTCCTATTCAATATAGTACTGGAAGAACTTGCCATAGCAATCAGGCAAGAGAATGATATCAAGGGTATCCAGATTGGAAAGAAAAAAGTCAAACTTTCACTAATGATATTTTATTTGATATTATATTTAGGAAATTTTAAATACTTTACCTAAAAGCTCTCAAAACAATAGATTTGTATAACAGAGTAGCAGACTACAAAGTAAAGACACAAAAATTCATAGCTTTTAAATATATAAAATGATAGAGAAAAAATAGATATTTAAAAACAATCCTATTCACAATAGTGCCACAGAAACTCAAGTACTTTGAAGTACTTTGAAGTCAAATTAACTAAAGAGGTGAATACAAAGAAAACTACAAAACACTGCTTCAAGAAATACAAGAGGACACACAGAATTAGAGACATATGAACTGTTCATGATTGGAAGGAATGACATCATTAAAATAGTAATACTCCCTAAATTATTGTATTGGTTTAATACTATCCCTCTAAGGATAACCATGACATTATTCAAATAAATGCATAAAACACTCCTCAAATTTATTTGGAACAATAAAAGCCGATGAATAGCTAAAGCAATCCTTAGAAAAAAGGAGATGGCAGGAATCACTTTCCCCAACTTTAAATTGTATTACAAAGCAATAATCATTAAAAGAGCATGGTGTTGGAATAAAAATAGACCCTCAGATCAATGAAATATACTTGAATATTCAGAGAAAGACCCCAGACACACAATTAATTAATCTTTGATAAAGGGGAAAGGAGCACCAAGTGGAGTGAGGAAAGCCTCTTCAATGAGTGGTGTTGGGACAACTGATCAGCCACATGCTAAAAAGGTAACTCAGATTTCTCTTTAACACCATACCCAAAGACAAATAAAAACGGATTAAGTACCTTTATATAAGACCTGAAACTATGTGATATAAGGAAGAAAACTTAGAAAGGCATCTTCAAGGAGAAAACACTGTCTAAGCAAGTGGAAGCAAAGATAAACAAATAGGACTACATTAAACGGAGAAGCTTTTGCTCTCCAAAGGAACAGTGACTAGGATACAAAGACTACTTATAGAATGGGATAAAAATTCACCTAAAAAACATCTGATAAGGGGCTAGTACCTATGCTATACAGGTACTGACAGAATTCAATGAGACATAATTTCTACCCAACTACAATCATGTTTGTAATCATGGTTGCTTAAGTAAAGATATTTAAAAAAAGAAAAACATGTAACCCCATTAAAATGGGGAGAAGACAAAACAGACACTTTGTCAAAGATGAAATAAAGATGGATAAAAGGTACATGAAAAATGTTCCATATCACTAATCATCAGGGAGATGCAAATCAAAATAACAATGAGGTTTAATCTCACATCACAGAGCTAGGTTTACATCACAAGAACAATGAGTGCTGGTGTCAATGCAGAGAGAAAAGAACTCTCATTTTTCTGGTGTAAATGCTGTCTAATTCTGCCTTTCTGAAAAACTATGTGAATATTCCTCAATACTAGAAACTGAGCACTTCTATGATCCAGCAATACCACTTCTAAAGATATACCCTAGAAATATATATACTCCTATTTATATACAGAAACATATCTATATAAAAAAACTAAATACAAAAATGTCCTCTGCACTCTTACGTTCATTGCAGTATTATTCACAATAGCCAGAATCTGGAAATCTCCCAGGTGCCAGACAACAGATGAGTGGCTAAAAAAACAACAACCGTGGTATGTCTATACAATGGACACTATGTAGTCATTAAGAAAAATGATGTTATAAAATTTGCCAATACATAGTTGAACTTGGAAACTATTATGCTGAGTGAAATGATTCAGAGTCATACAGATAGACAAATTAGTCTCACTCATCTGTGGAATATAAGAAAAATAAAAAATATGGTAATAATATTCAGAGTCATAAAAAACAAGTACCAGCCTATGATATGATGCTTATCACAAAGAACAATGAGCACAGTCATAGGACCAATTTCACTGCAATTATCATGATAATGACAGTGATAGAGAGAAGCAGAATGCCTATCCTAGAGACAGGCAGTGTTATTTGTGGGGGGTAGAGGGGGACATTGGTTGTGGTAAAGTTGCAATTGTTAAAAGTGGTGTACATTTTATGACAAATACAACTATGAACATTTCTGTAACCACATGCTTAAATAAAGAAATTTAAAAATAATAATTATATTCATTTTTGTTCATGGTTTAATCTTTTTTCTTTCTAGTTTTTGTCAGTTTACCTTTATTTTATTTATTCTAGTATATCACATCTTATTTCTATTTTCTCTTTACATAATATATTTCATAGAATGTTTTAAATTTACCATGGTCATTTGGACAATAACAGCAAGTTATAGTATCAACCATCCAGTCTTTATCATCCTCCTGGCTCCCTTCCTTTAAATATAGTTTTAGGACATTCAGTTTACTTGGAATTATGCTCTGTTTCCAGTCAACACTTCCTAAGAAGAAAACCATCACAAAATCTATAGAGTCTAGCTAACATGCATAATTCTTGGCATAGGTATCTGATGATGTAGTCATGTTGCCAGATCTGATGTAAAGGCCACTCAAAGGGAAGCAGACTGTCCTTGGAACATCTACAGGAATTATTTAGGTATCATTTCTCCCTTAGTTTCTGTTCTCTATCATTTTTTATTTGAAACTTTCTGCTGATTCTCTTTGGGGAAAGATAACTATTTTTAATTCCTTGATCCCTGCATCAAACCCACTGAGGGGCTCCTTGGATTACACTCTTAGGCTTCAGAGCCCAGAAAATCTGAAATTCTCATGAATGAGACAGATTGTTCAAATTGCAGCATTTAAAACAAAGTCAGTCTCCTGAAAATATGATGAGATCCAGTATATTGTATTTCCTTATTTCTGTAGATTAGGATGCTAATTTAGAAATGCACATCATTAAAATGTATTCAATCTTCTAATCATTTTATTCATGTCATAATGGTTTTTCCATTTGCTTTTCTTTGTTTTCTCTAGTCTTAGAGAAGATACTGCTCTTGGGTGAAGAATTTTGGCCTTTTGAACCTGAATAACTGCATGTCCTTTAAGGCTGGTATTCCCACAGTCCTTTTGAATATAAGAATCTCTTGCTAATCAGTCTGGTTTTTCTAAAAATTTTTTATGCAAGTGAATAATTTTTTGAGCAAGAGTTCTCAGAGAAACCTGTACAAGCACAAGGAAAACAGGAAAATCCAGGGACAAAGCAAAGCAAAGAGGAGGTCTTGGACATTTAACTTGATCACACAATAAGCTCTTAGGTGCACAGTGATCCGCACAAAAGCAGAGACATGATATTATTGAGCAGACAGCCAGGAGTAACCCCTGAGCAACGCCGGGTGTGGCCCAAAAACCAAAAAAAAAAAAAAAAAAAGTGTCTGAGGTGAGGTTGTATGCAGAGGAAGGGCAAGGTAGCTCCCAGTAGACCTGGATTGGAAGTGCGCAGAACACTTAGCAGCCAATACCTCGCTTAGCTCAAGGTTGGGAAATTGGATACGATCCAAACAGTACTTACTACAGCCTCCATCTAGTTATTATGATTTCACTTGATCCACAAGCACTAACTAATCATTTATTATGTGTTGCATGTAGGGTAAGTTTCAGGAAACAGAGGAACAACAATGAAGCAGACACAGCATCTTTCTGTTGGGAGTTCCAGTCCTGGAATGGGGGAGTAACAGTGAGAGGGACCAGAGAAACCCTGATTATATAGAACCCAAGATAAAGCTTGGTCAATCACTGTCCCTTAACGGTAGTGCAAGTTTAGAGCAGCAAAGGAAGACTGGGGAGGCTTCTCGGAGAAGCAGCCCAAAGAGCCTGAGAGAGAAGGCAAAGCAGGTCTACAAAAGGTGCTAGGGTTAGATGCTGGTGATTAACCAGTCTGTTATACTGTTTCATGACTCATAGTTTCCACAAGATTTTCCATGTTGGGCTATTTCACAACGGTAGGAATTTTGCTATAGTTTTACTTAATGATCAAGACAGTAATTTTTAAAATTAACTGTAGATTAATTTTTTTGTAAAGTTAACTTGAAAGACTTCCCTAGATCCAAACACATGAAAGCTTGAGTAAAAATTAAGGCTTCCTATAGATTAAGAAGGTGTTGCTTAAAGTGCTAGTTTTTTAGTAACTAATTTTATTTTATTTTGCTTGTATCACTGTGTGTGCTATAGGTGTGTGATTAGAGAAACTCTTGAAACTTAGAATTTTGAAATTACAGTTCCTCAAATTTTTTTTTGACCTTCTCTCTCAAGATTTATAGAAGAAGATAGCTTAGCAAATGGAAAGGGTTTATCAGTCTTGAGAATAAATGACTCATGTACTAAAACCGTCTTCTTCCTAATATGATTTAGAGATTGATTAGTTTTACAATCTACAGACAAATCTAACACCATCTTGTCCGGATGCATTCTATCTACGTGAGTAATCCTATTATAATCTAATTGAAATCTGATTTTCCTATGCTATGCTGTGATAAAATGGAGGAGAAAGAGGAGACTAATTGAAAACATCTATCAATAGATTTAGTCGTGGGCAGGTAAGGTTTAATGATCCAGATGGTACATGGGAATAATTGGGATACGGGGAGTTATTGTTGCTATTTTATGAATGAATTCTATTGTTACTGTAATTCTTACTCATCATTCTTTTAATGTGCTATCTTAATGAAGAGGGAAACATTGGGGTTCCTAGGTAATAGGCAGATATTTTTTTTTTATTTCTAGAAACTCCGAAGTCCTGATTCATAGATTCGGAAAAAGTACTGCGTGGGTACACAAAGGCTCTAAACTCTCAATTTCCACTTTACATTTCAACTGACTAGAAAATACAAAATCCACCTGAGATGTATGTTATAAAGAAAAAAGTGCCCCTTTCGGTATTAAATACTACTGAGGTGCATTTACAACTTGCGGTGTGAGAAATTCATCACTGACTGGGGACTAAGGTGAAATGGCTTTATTACTGTCAAGCTGCTCAATCATAAAACTAGGTAAACATTGCAGACCTCTGGCAATCTCAACTATCTGGAAATATGGACATTTAGGTGGGTTTTTAACTTTTGTACTTTATATTATATTATTAAATCGTATTGCAACTATTTTAAAAGCAAACATACTTTGGAACTATATTAAGTCATGGGAAGATGTTTATGGTGCAATACTGATTTAAAAAATATAAGTCCCCAACTTCTAATCAAGTATGCTTTACATTTTTGCTTTTATTTACATATTGACATTAAAATGTTAACATGGATATTTGGGAATGATTCTATGTAGATATTCCCTAATACTTTACATATGTTAAAAAACATCCATGAATTATATTTATAATGGAAAAAAACAAATGTAAAGAGTATATAATTAAAATAATCTACTGTAGGCATAGAAGAATATAATAAAACTATCAATTAATTAGCTTAATTTGACCAATTTATTTTTTCATTGCTCATTTATTTTCTGTTATTTTTAATACACTTTATTTTTTAAAAAAATTTAAGATTATAAATGGATTCAGAATCTCTAGTTATTAACTTCTCATACTTTCCACATTTTATGTTTTGCATAGTATGGTATATTTGTTAAGCCTATGTATGATATTAGATTATTGTAAATTAAAGTCCATACTTAATATTAAAGTTCACTCTTTATATAGCACAATGTTAGGAGTATACAATTTTTGTTCCACAATTTACAGAGTATACAAGAGCAAAGGCTGAAAATGTCTGAACCACTTCAACCATTTACTGTTTATAAATTACCTTCACAGTCTATACAATTACTTTTTGTCATTAAAATACTAATTACTGTAAAATTACTACTAAGAAATGATAAAGATTGAGAAAACAGCAGACCTTACTCCATCAGTACCCCTGTTAAACTACAGCAACCACAGAGTTTGCTTTGGTTGCCCAATTTTGTGAGGGGTTGTGTATCTTGCAGCAGCAACTAGTGTAGTCCTGGAGAAGAAAGAATCTCCTCTTGAGGGAATGGTAACTTGAAGCACAATTGTTTAGGTGGTGGGAATGGGAAGGAGAGCACAAAAATTTCCCAAGCATGATTGTAGCCAGAATCTGCATGGGCATTTAAAACAATAATCCTTTTGGCAACTTAATTAAGTAGAGTATTTCTCAGCAGTAGAATGAAGTGTAGAGGGGCATGTGCCTGGCTATTATCTGCCTGTGTCCCTGTAGCTCTTTCCAGACACCTGCCAGAGGCTAATTAATCAAATCCTCCATGCTGTGATCCAGGTGGGTCATGGGAACAGAGGTCATTTCCCTGAGGACATTTGTAACAAGTCAGCATTCAATACCCCTTCCACCAATCATTACAAGTTTGTTTCCTACCTCTCAAGGGATCGATCATTGTCACAGCCAACTTACTCGGTTTCTAAATCTGTCTTGCCAGTTGTACAAATCACATTGACTACTTGATATTTAGCAATGTCATTCAAAAACATTTATTGAGCACCTAGGCATGCTACTACTGAGCTATACAACAAAGACCGTGTCTCTTCCTGATAACTGTGACCTCTCACTGCTGACCACGTAGGTCCCTAAAAACTGAGATATTTGCTTATTTCCAGGGTATTTAGTTCTCTGGTTTTGCTGATAGCAGAGCAATTCAAACTCAAATTATAAATTTTTAAAATACAGAACATTAAGCTCATCATCGCGTGGTTTATCCTTTCTGTTAAAGGTCCATCAAAACAACAAACAGAAGCTGTTTTGTATTTATTCTTCTTCTGGCTAATGTACTTTAACATAACACCTTGTAGTTTCATTCATGTTGCTGAAAATTGCTAAAAGTCTCAAATTTACTTTAAAATAAAGTTACAAAGAAAACTAAAATTTTACTCAACTTTTTTTACATTGCTTTCTTATAGTTTTCTCAGATGGAAAATTCTTAGGATAACCCACTTCATATTCAAGAGCCCCACAGTAAAACTACAACCTGTCTGAATCACTCCAAAAAGACCACAAGTACTTTTTTCCCATCTGAATCAGTACCATTACTTTGCAACTGATATCTTGATATAAGATATATTTTATAAAGGGGCTGAAGCAATAGCACAGCGGTAGGGCATTTGTTTGCCTTGCATGCGGCTAACACAGGACAGACCTGGGTTCGATCCCCGGCATCCCATGTGGTCCCCTGAGCCAGGAGCAATTTCTGAATGCATAGACAGTAGTAAACCCTGAGTATCACTAGGTGTTGCCCAAAACCAAAAAAAAAAAAAAAAAAGATTTATTTGATAAGTTTGTATGACTTCATGGAACGAAAATATTCTGGAATATCTCCATTGAATCATTGACATAGGTCTATTTTTTAAATTAAAATGGTAGTTTTTAGAACTGTTGTATCGAAATTACAGCACAAGTTGCTTAGAAAGTTCACAGTTGTTGGTAATATTGGTATATTTGTATATGTCTGGATTTGATCTTGGAATCGAAACCTGATTTTTCTTGTATGAAAACTAGTCAGAGTAGTTTGAAAATATTTATTTCAGGCTTCAGGCATGTTCATCTTTTGATATTCTACATGTCTTCTATTTTGAAATATTCTTTAAGTGCATAGTAAATGTTTTATTTACATGAGTGTATTTTCTCTGCCAATCTACCATTTTAGACTGTCAAGAGCTATTCCAGGTCTTACCTTAACATATGTCCATGATATTTTGTCCATATCCGGGCATGTTATTTATCCTGCGACTGCTTTCTCATTATATTAATAACTTTTAAGATGAGAATAATGATCTGATATATCTCTGCCAGTCACCAGTGTTTGGTACACCATGAAGAAACTAGAAATAATTTATTGTGTGCTTGGCATTTGTACTTTTCTGCATCTAAATGCTGTCTTTGTCCCTTAAAAAGGGGAAATTGGTTTGGGATTTCTGGAGACATCTGTGTTCTTTAAAAATTTCAAAAGCAGATAACCTTAGTTAACAGATAAAATGGAAAAGGACCAACTTCTAATTTTCTTTGCCAAAGGTCAAGGCATTGCTTCTTCTTTAAATTTTGTTGACTGGCTGCAATTGAAACATTCATTAATTTGACACAAATAGGAACAATTTGGGGCAGATAAGCTAAGAGCTTCTTCTGGGAAGCTATCATTTCCCAGTGGTAACACTACTACAAAATCATTATCCAAGATTATTTTTCCTGTTAGTTTGTTATTTAAGAAAAAAAAGAAAACACAAGAAATTACTTTAGAAACAATAGATACAGTTCTTCTCTGGACATTAAAAACACTGAGAATGTACAAGGGGGAGCTTCAAGTGTCATTAGAAAATTATCCAGACAGTCCAGCATTAGTAGGTGACATGATTTATCATCTCTGAATTCTTTTGCCATTAGTTGATCACATAAGGGAAATATTAGAAATAGCAAAATTATGCACTGGGTTAAGACACTATTAAGCAACAAAAGAGCAAACTTTAAGTTCTAGTTTATACTCAGTTCTTGCTGATTTCTAGAATGTAATGTCAACTTGTTATTGATATTAATTTTTGCTTAACACAGTTATTTCTTTTAGCAATATAAATGTAAGTTTATTCCCCATAAATGATGTCCTCTGTTTTATTTTTGTTTGTTTGTTTTTGTTTATTGGGCCACACCCTGTGATGCTCAGGGGTTACTCCTGGCTACGCTCTCATAAATTGCTCCTGTCTTGGGGGACCACATGGAAAGCTGGGGGATAGAACCGTGGTCAGTCCTAGGTTAGCTTGTGCAAGGCAGACATCCTACTGCTTATGCCACTGCTCTAGCCAAGAATGATGTCCTCTTAAGAGAAATTGTTGTGACCTGTCTTGTGTATGACTTTCTTTTTTTTATTGTAAGAATTTATTCAAGAGACAAAATTGATTAACATATTGAGATAAACTGACATAACATAATGTAGTAACATAACATAACATATAATTAATATAATATAATAATACATGTAAGTCAAAGAACATTTCTGAATTAAACACAATTTTTTATCATAATGACATATATCTTTCACAGTAGTATTTTAGGTACATATTAACATTGAATCAGGGGAATATCCATCACCACCAGCGTTGTCCTCCCATCATCCCTGTTCCCAAGCATATATCCCTTCCTCTCTCCTTTATCCCCCAGAATGCTCGTGTAACTAATGGCATATATATTAACACTAATGTAAACCATTTTTTTGCAGTTCCAGATAATTTTACTAGTGTTTTTTTAAAGGTTTAGATTCAAAGGAGCACTGTATAAACAATGTTAGAGTGGCAATTATTGTTTGCCTGGGCCCACCAAAGTATGGGGGTCATGGAAAGGAAAAACTTTTGGCCTAAGTACAAGGAGACCTTACCCCTGAAGTTTCCTTACATAAGACCATTTCTAGGCTCCAGGCAAACTGGTTTGTCCAATCCTTGTCATTGTCTGTAGTGTCCATACAGTTATATTTTTCACAGTCTCTATTGTTGGTATCCTGTTTCTATATTGAAGGTCCTGGAATCTGTATATCCTACATTGAAGTCAGGATGGTGCAGAGCAGCATCTAATTTCAACTCAGCATTAAAGGGCAATGCAGAAAGCCCTGTCCAGTATGCAGGTCGTCATTGTTGTTTAAATCTTCTCAGTATTAAGGGAAGACTCTTTTGAGTAAATCGATGTCAGAGCAGCAGTAGGGTCTTCCCTGGTCGAGAATTGCTTTTAGGTGATGTCATAGACAACTTTGGATGTTTCATAGATGGCTTCCCCGGTTCAGGGGTAACTAGAAAATGCCCATACCTCTGAGGCCTGTGCCAGGTCATCATGTCAATGTTCAGAGTGTAAGGTTCCAGTGCACCACTAGATTTGTGTGTTCCTATCCTATTAGAGAAGAACTTACTTGTATGTATAGTATTTTCTATTTTAATGTGCCCATGCAAACAAGGAATAATGCCACCTGGCGTTATCAGCGCATAAGGGTGCCGCAAGAACAAGTCCAACAATCCCCGTGACCTGGTTTAAACATAAGCATTAAACTGAGGGACTCTTTCACCAACATTCCTTATTGAACAGTTCACAAAGAAAAAAAAGATAAAAAATGGGGAAAAGGGTCTAACTTAAGACAGTGGACACAATTGTCACCATTTAAGAAAACTTGTGTGTTCCTATCTTTATAAGAACGTGTTTGTATATATTTTCCCATTTTAATGTGCCTATGCAAAGGAAGAACAGTATCACATGGCAAGATTGGTGCCTATGGGGATGCTAGAACAAGTCCAACAATCCAATTGACTTGTTTCTTATATAAACATTAAATGGAGGGACACATCTACAAACTTCTTTATTTAACAAATAGCAAAGGGAAGGAAAGATGGAGAGGGACTCTTTCACCAAAATACCTTATTGAACAGTTTACAAAGAGGAGAAAAGATAAAAAGTGGGGAAAATAAACAATCTAGCTTAAGACAGTGGACTCAATTGTCACCGTTTATAGGTGTATAACTTTCTTAACTTTATTGTTTTCTCTGTTTTTAGTATTTTATATAATTTAGTTAACATGGCATATGGTCCTTACTCAAAGTTTATACTGTTGCATTCTGGGTATGTGCTATTTTTATATCCCAGACTAGAAAAAATGTGATGTACACTAAGCTGAATTTTCCCTTAGAGTGAAGGAATTTGGTTACTTTTGTTTTGTTATGGTCTTTATCAGAAATTAGGGACAAAATATTATGGATTTTTAAGAAGATAATATAGAGTACAGAAGATGTACTTTTAAAACTGTTTTGAAAACAGTAAATTCTGTGATTCCCCAATAAATGAGTTAGTCATGAATACCATAATTACTAGTATTTGAATAGGTAGTGCATATGATATTTATCACCTAGTTTATTAAAAAATATATTTAGTATACAGTCTGTATTGAATTTAGTAAATGAAGACAGCTTATATAATTTATCTTATATTTTTTCATTAGCAATACTTTCCATCTCTTTCCAATAATATTCTGCAAAATTTTCTTCAAAGAAGAATAAATGTACTTTTCACCTTTGATTGCTGGGATCTGCAATGTTATGATATATGTGATAACATTCTAACTATATTTATTATTTTTTCTCTGGTATTCCTTTAACTATACTCTTATAAGATAGAGTGAAGGACTTTTCAGAATAGCTCAGCAGGTTATTCAGATATATATTGTGTAAGAATTTTACTTATAAAACAACATACAAAGTTCTAATAGATAATAAAAAATTACCTTAAAATATAGAATTTTAGGGATCAATAACTTTTCTTTTGGTTTTGTGGCCACACCTGATGATGCTAAAGTCTTACTTCTGACTCTTGTATTTGTGCTTAGGGATTACTCTTGGCAAAGCTTGGGTAATAAAAGCAATATTTGGGGTTGAAACCATGTTGTTTGCATGTAAGGCACGATTGAGGAAACTGAATTAGTAATCAAAAGCTTCCTAAATAACAAAAGCCCAGGCCAAGATGTATTCATTAGTGATCTTTGAAAAGGACCTACTTTCCATGTTCTTCCAGGAAAATGGAGAAACAGAAATACTCAATATTTCTATGAAGCTAAAATAACCCTGATATAAAAATTAGACAGAGACACCACAAAAAAAGAGAATCATAAGCCATTATCCTTGGTAAACACAGATACAAAGATTTTCACCTGAATAGTAACTAATAGAATCCAACAATTTATCAAGAAGGTTATAAATTGGGGCCGGAGCAGTGGAACAGGGTGTAAGGTGTCTGCCTTGTGTGCTCTAGCCTAGGACAGACCATGGTTCGATCTCCTGGCATCCCATACAGTCCTCCAAGCCAGGGGCAATTTCTAAGCATATAGCCAGGAGTAACCCTGAGCATCACTGGTTGTGCCCCCCCCCAAAAAAAGAAGAAGGTTATAAACCATAACCAAGTAGGATTTATTTCAAAGATGCAGAGATCATTTAATATATGTCAATCAATTGTAATAAATTGTAATAAATGTAAACAATTACATAACCATGTCCATGCATGTAGAGAGAGAAATAGTTCAGTGCCCATACATAATAAAAATTATCAACAAGATGTGAAGTAAAAGAACATTATCTCTCTTTCTGTATTTATAATTAAAAACATGCACTACAAACCCATTGCAGATAGACTCAATGGGGAAAAACTGAAAGCTTTAAGATCCAAAACAAGAAAAATATTGTATCCTGTCACCACTCCTATTCAATATAGTAGTGAAAATACTTGTCATAACAAGTAGGCAAGGAGATATTAAGGACATTCAGGTAGGAAAATAAGAATTCAAGCTCTCACTTTTTGCAGCTAACATGATACTATAATTAGAAAATATAAAAAATACCAAAAAGCTTCTGGAAACAATAGATTTGTATGGTAGAGTGGCAAGCTATAAAAATAATATGAAAAAAATCCATGGCTTTTCTATATAAAAATAATGAAAGATAAGAAACAGATATTAAAAGAAGTACAATTGTGTCTCACAACATTAAGTACCTAGTAGTCAATTTAACTAAAGGGATAAGAGACTTATTCAAGGAAATCTATAAAACAAGGCTTCAAGAAATAAAAGAGGACACAAGGAACTGGAAACATATTTCCTGCTCATTGTTTGGGAGGATTACCATAATTAAAATGGAAATACTTCCCAAAGCAATTTAATGCAGCCCCTATATAAATACCCACATATCAAATATCAAATAAGTAAATTTAAACACCTGTGAATTTTACATGTTAAGAATAAACATTCGCAAACAGTTAAAGCAATCGATGGGAAAATGAAGATGGGAGAAATCAGTTACCCTAACTTTAAACTGTACTATAAAGCAGTAGTCATTAAAACAGTATTGCATTAGAATAAAGACAGACAAACAGATCAAGGAAATGAATTTAATATTCCAGATAGACCCACAGATATATAATCAATTAATCTTTGCTAAAGGGGCACAAAATACAAAGTGGAGCAAGAAAAGCTTTTCAACAAGCAGTGTGGGGAAAACTGGTCAACTACATGCAAAAAGGGAACACAGACATCCATTTATCACAATGCACAAAGATCAAAACTAAATGAATTAAATATCTTGATGCCAGACCTGAAACCAAGAAAATCAAGGAAAGTGTAGGCAAGGCAAAAAAAAAAAAAAAAAAAAAAAAACTCCATAACATTGAAGCTAAAGGCACCTTCAAGGAAAAAACACCACTGGCCAAATAAGTGGAAGAAAAGATAAACAAAATGGGAATATATTAAACTGAAAAGCTTGTGTACCTCAAAAGAAATGGTGACTAGTATTTAAAGACTACACACAGGATGGGATAAAATATTCACCAACCCAATATTCATCTGATTTAAGTTAAAATCTCAGATATTTCTTGCTGGTAGAACTTGGCAAGAAAAAATATCTAACCCATCCAAAAATGAGGTGAAGAAATGAACAGATATTTTCTCAGAAAAAGAAATGCACATGTCCAGAAGGCAAATAAAAAAATATTCCACAGCACTAATAATCAGAAAAATGCAATAGAAAACAACAATGAGATATCATCTAACACAAATGAGGCTGGCACATATCACAAAGAATAAAAAAAATGGTGCTGGTGAAGATGATAAAAAGCCAATGTGATTCTCATTCACTGATGGTGGGAATGCTGTCTAGTCCAGATGATTTGGAAAAAACATAATCTTCCTTAAAAAAAAAAAACTAGAAATCGAGGGGGCAGAGCAATAGCACAGCGGTAGGGCATTTGACTCACACAACCAACCTTGAGTAGACCCAGGTTTGATTCCTGGCATCCCATATTGTTACCCGAGCCTGTCAGAAGCGATTTCTGACTTCAGAGTCAGGATTAACCCCTGAGCTCCGCCGGGTGTGGCCCCAAAACAAAAACAAAAGATACCCTAGAAATTGAGCTTCTACATGATTCAATAATACACTCATAGGAATATACCCTAGGAATTCATAAATGCACTATAGAAAATCCCTGTGGATCCCTATGTTCATCCCAGCACTATTTACTATAGTCAGAATAGGGAAAATCCAAATGCTCGAGAATAGATGAGTGTCTAAGAAACTGAGGTATATCTGCACAGTGGAAAATTATGCATCCTTTGAAAATATAAAGTCATTAAATTTGCATTTACATGGATGGATATGGAGAATATTATGCTGAGTAAAATGAGAAAGAGGGAGAGGGAAGACGTAGAATAATATCACTCATTCAGGGATATATGAAACAAAAGATAGTATGTTAGTAATATTAAGAAGCAATAGAAATGACTAAAGGACGACCAGTTCATGGTAGAAAGATTGTCACAAATAATGAAACTGTACAGTTAAGGTAGAGAAAGAACCTCCAAGACAATGATAGTTCATACTGATCACTGTATAAGAACTGAGTATTGTATGAGATAAAGTTATATTCACTGTACCCATTAACATATAACAGTGCAAATCACAGTGTCTCAAAAGGAAAATAATAAAAATGACAGAGGAGAGAAGGAGAAGTAAAAATTATCCTCAGGGATAGGCAGTGGGGAGTTTGGCAGGAGGCATTGCTAGCAGGAAATGTATGCAGGTTAAGGTGGTGTACATTGTAAGACTAAAAATCAGTCATGAAAAACTTTGCATCCGCAATGTTTTAATAAATGGAAAAATAAAAAATATAAATCATGTTTTCAGAATAAGATGGATGGCATTTTAATGTGGTCCAAACTTTTAATAGCTATCCAACATTGAACACAGTACTTACCCTTTCTGAACTATTGTTTATTCATAACTAATGGAATTCTTTTTCCTGAGGTCCTTGAGAGTTGCTCTCAAGAATTCATAGTAGTATAACTTTAGTTTACAAATTGCTTATCACTTCTCTTTGATCTACTTTTTTCCTTTTTTTTTTTTTTTTTTTTTTTAGTGGGCTTCCATGGTCCATGGGACTATGGCCAAACTAGGGCTCACACTCATTCTTCTTCTTTTAACTAAAAAATTTAAATCAACTTTAAGTGAATCACTGTGAGAGACAATTACAAATTTGTTGTTGACTGAATTCCAATCATACAGTGTTCAACACCCATCCCTTCACCACTGCATATGGCTTACCACCAATGTTCCCAGATTGCTTCCTGCCCTCCTTTCTGTCCTCTCTACTGCCCACTTCTTTGGAAAACTCTCTTTTTCTGACTTTCTCTCTTTCTTGCTTTTTCTTTTTCCCTTTTAAATGCCATGATTTGTAAAATGGTTACTGAAGGGGTATCAGACATATCACTTTACTTCATTTCAGCACCCCATATTTTTCAGAGTGATCACTCCCAACTATTATTGTCATAGTGATCCCTTCTCTGTCCTAATTGTACACTTCAACTCTTTGTGGCAAGTTTCCTATCATGGACCAGTTTTCCTGGCCCTCATCTCTATTATCATAGTATTTTTCATATCCCACAAATGAGTGCTATCATTCTATGCACAATCATCTTTGGTGAATGTTACTTGTCTCTCCTGCCACAAATATTCACATTCACTCTTAGCCAAATGACACTTTCTTTAAACCACTTGACCAAAACAACAGAAAATAAGAAATACACAGAATGAGAAAAAGCTTCAGACTATGTTTTCAGTTCTTAATTTGTCTAAATGAAAAATGAAATGGACTGTAGGTGTCATTACCAAATCATTCATTAGCAACTTAATTGGTTTTGGCAGGAAGTCATTCATCAGTTTTAGAGGAAGGGAGAATTGCCAAACCTTCTAACTGTCCTCCCTTATTCTGCTCAAGTGTGGCAGATGCAATCATCCTTGCCAAAGCTTTGCCTCCCACAGTGCCTTATCAAGTTAAGTGACTTGGGACGCTTCTGATATATAATCTGTTAAATGTAAGAGTCTGAACACTGAAGAGGTCTAAGCTGAAAAGTTTCAGAGCAAGGAGCCAGAAGACACTCAAAAAGATAAACTAAGTCTTTTTGAAAAGATGAAATGAGTAGCTATTTGTATTATACATGAATATGATGTTCTAGGAATATCATTATCAGTGTCAATGTAGTAGTTTTAGTTTGTGAAGAACCTTAATTGGGCTCCAATGTATGGTCTCTTAGCTTATTTATATATATATATATATATATATATATATATATATATATATATATATATATATATATATATAAATGTCTCACAGCAACTAATATTGCAGGGTTGTTGAAGTTACACAGATGGAAACTAGATACTCACAAAACAGCAATTACTCCCAAAACTTAAGTCATCTAGTAGAGACCATTTTGTGCTCCAAATCAACTTCTCTATATAAGCATGTCTGTATATGCATATATAGAGATAATGTATGCTCTAGGTACCATTCTATGTTTCTCAGTGGGGCAAAGTCATAAAGAACAAGATAGCTACAAGCCACTAGACTCTTAACCACCAACATCCACAATTTTTTTTATGTTGAATGAAGGAGTTTAGGGTTAAGACTCCTTAAACATTCTTGCCGCTCTGCTATGGAGCAATGACTCATGATGGACTCACATTACCCTTATTTTACCTACTCTTGTATTGTCTAGGAAAAATTTCTGTCTTGGTTTTGTTAGCTATCATTATAAGTTGCTAATAATAGAAAAAGGCATAGGGTTAAGCAGAAATGAATCTCAGTTCTTATCACTCAGATTAATTTTATTTCCCCCTATGCTATATGCCTCATTGAGTACAGAAAGATACTTGTGAACTTGTACACTCCAAGTGCTGCCAGTCTACAATTGGTTGCAGCTCTGGGCTAGGAGGATTAATTATATTCAAAGACGGTAAGATAACTAAGTAGTAAGCATCCTGGTAATTTCATTATTAAATAACTTAATTCATAATTTATAAATAATAAATCAGAGGTGATAGGTAGGGCTGAAATCCCTGCAAGTTCCTTGTTAGAAATCATTTCTTACTGCCATTAACAATTCAGTACCAACTAAGTTACTGCTGGGAAGTGAAAATTAACAGGATCTATGTATCAGCTTTGCAGAAAATTTCAGAATTAAGGCTATAAAGTTCCTCAAAAGAAAGTTGAAGGTGAAGCTGTGGACCAGAGTAATTCACATTTTGTTTATCTTTTCATGGAAACCAACATACAGAAAGCTTCCTTTTGGATGAGAAATTAATAAATGAAGTTGTTTTGAAATTATTCTTCAGGTCAATTATATAACATATGATCTTGGATGACTCAGAATAGATCTTTCAAATAATCTATAAATTATCTGTTTGTTATTCTCAAAAGAGACTATTCAAAACCTATGTAATAATAAAAACAAAATACATCAAAATGGAAAAATTAGTTCTGCTCAGTTTAGAATTAGGTATTAGGAACTTTAAATGGGGCCTAAAATTATTAAAGTGTTATTATATATTTTTATGTGCTTTCATGAAAATAAGTCCTTGGAAATGAAAGTCAAGAATGGGTCTTCTTGGCACAAGTTTTGATCAAAGAGAGATGATTAACAATGTCCTGACAAATACAGAAAATAAATGATGTACCATAGATGTAAATTCCAATTCTTCTATCTTCAATTGAGAAATATATATCTACCTCCTGAAAACTATTGGAAACACACCCAAAAAGAAAATACCCCAAAATAACTGAATATCAACTAATTGTTATTTTACCTTAGCTTGAAAGACTTTAATTAGAAATCAGTAGTATGAGAGACCCCTCCCAGGTTTATGAGACTTCTTTTTGTAATGATAAGTAGAAAGAAAAAAAAAGAAAAATATAGATGAACAAACAAAAACACAAAGAGCACAATGTAAGGCCCCTGGCTTCCTTGTAGATTTAGAATAAAGATTAATCCAAAAACAAACTTATTCTAAGCTAAAGCAAAAGAATAAAGCAAATAAAATATTTGAAAATTTGTATTTGAATTTTAATGAAATGTAAAACAACGGGGGCTGGAATGATAGTACAGTAGGGAGGACATTTGCCTTGCATGTGGCCAACCTTGGTTTGATCCCTGGCACTTCAGATGGTTCCCTAATCACCTCCAGGAGTGATCACTGATCATAGAGCCAGTGTAAACCCCGAGCACTGCCAGGTATGGCCCCAAAACAAAGAATAAGTATTTATATAAAATAACTGAAATTATGAGAAAGTCTGACATTACAAATAGATGTCTGGGGCCCGGAGAGATAGCACAGTGGCGTTTGCCTTGCAAGCAGCCGATCCAGGACCTAAAGTGGTTGGTTCGAATCCCGGTGTCCCATATGGTCCCCCGTGCCTGCCAGGAGCTATTTCTGAGCAGACAGCCAGGAGTAACCCCTGAGCACCGCCGGGTGTGACCCAAAAACTAAAAACAAAAACAAAACAAAACAAAACAAAACAAAAAAAACGAAAAAAAACAAAAACAAAAACAAAAAACAAATAGATGTCTGAAAAAGCCTTACTTAACATGAAAAGGGCATAGAAGCAAGAATGAATATTACATTATTACAGAAAATTGCGTGAACAATAATTGATTCTAAAATGATGTTGTTCTAAAAGAAACTAGTATAAGAAAAATAAAATAGTTTAATTATAAAAGTTTTATTTATTTTTTGATGTTGGAAACTAAATACAAGGTCTCACACATGCAAGGAAAATGCTTTATTGCTGATATTTCCATATTTTAGGGAACTTTACAATGAAAGTTTTAAGTATGTGGCAAATATGACAAAAATTAAGTATATAAGATAAGTGATAATATCAATAAACAAACTTGCTTCATATAATAATAAAGAACTAAGCAATCGGGTCGGGAAGGTGGCACTAGAGGTAAGGTGTCTGCCTTGCAAGCACTAGCCAAGGAACGGACCGAGGTTCAATCCCCCAGAATTCCATATGGTCCCCCCAAGCCAGGGGCGATTTCTGAGCACATCGCCAGGAGTAACTCCTGAGTGTCAAACGGGTGTGGCCCAAAAACCAAAAAAGAACTAAGGAATCAAACATGTGTGATATTTTGAAAATTATTTATTCACTATACACAGAACATGACCTTATAAAATTTACATGTAAATCACTAAAAGTATAATTAATTTTGTGAACATTCTTTCCATTACAGAACACACTAAATCAGTTGGGATAACAATTATCTGCCTCAAATAATCTATAGCACCCAGAGACTCATAACTAATGCAAAGTTTAATTTTAGTTTGGGAGATTAATCCTCATGTGTTTGAGGAGGCAGAGTTAACAACTTAATATAATTCTAGAATAATACAGTCACTGCACAATAAATCAATTACTAATGAAAACAAATAAAATTTTAATTATCTATATTAGTGGGATAAAAACAAATACTGAATATTTTAAAATGGTAGACAGCTACAGGATTAGTTTGATAATATATTGAGTTTTATAATTTACTTTAGATTATAAATGGTGTAAAAGTTAATACACCTCAAACAAAACAATGAGGCCATAGTTTAGTGATTCATGAGATTCTCCAGAAAACATAATTACTGAAAGTAATCTATTTTTATTTCAAAATACTCAATTCAATTTTTTTGCCAGTAGTTAAGGGATCAGTAAATGTTAGCTTTATATACTGACTAGAAAAGCAGTGACAAGAGATTGATAGATCAACCTTCTGTATGCCAAGTCTTGGCATTTGCTTGGGAAAGTTTAGTTTAAGAAAGATGTAAATATTGAAGTTGATGTCTCCAATTTCATCTAATGTTATTTTATCTTTATGTTTGTGCTCTGGCATGGTCTTATTGCAGGACCGAGACTATTATGTGTGCTTGCCTTTAGTGTTGTAGTACTTACTGGATATTTTATTTGATATGTCTTCTGGTATTGTTGTGGTACTTCAATTCCTTTTTTCCTGTCCTTGCTCAAACCGAGGTTGAGAGCCTTTAGAAGGACTACACCCATTTTTGGCTTATCTGATTTTTACCCCACTTTTTTGTTGTTCTTTTCTTTAAACAAAATCATATAACTTGAACTATCTAGTACCGTCTCTCAAATAGAGAAGAAAATAAGGGAGGATACCATGATACTGGACACAGAGGGAACCACCTGTTCTGGCGGCCTGGGGGTGAGGGTAGGGGATATGGGAGGCAGGATGGAAATGGGGGGGGAGGACAAACTTGGTGATGGGAATTCCTTTGATTCAATGTTAATATGTACCTAAAATATTATTGTAAAGATATGTAAACCAATATGGTCAAAATAAAAATCATATATAAAAAAAAAGATATAAACTGCACGTGGCATAAGTAAACTCAGATTCCAAGAAAGCAAACCAACAGAAAACAGTGGCACTGAAATAAACAAAGGCAAGATTTGCAAATAGAGAAAATGAAACTGATTACAGAAGATAATCAAGGAAAAATATTATTGGACCATGCCTTTCTCACCCAATTTACTTTGAGACAGACCAATAGACTGTGGCTACTTTTCTGTATTAAAGCATCCTAGTTTCCAATATATTATGGACTTGTTACACACAAATCAATAGAAACCTATTTAGATATTATGTTTCTCACATACAAAGTTAAATTTCCTTTTAGTTGTCCTAAGATGCTTACTTTCAAACTTGAAGTTGAATAATTAAAGAATTTCAATATTCCATGTAGCTTTGATGATTTTTTTTTTTACTTTATAAGACCAGGGTCAAAATATTCGCACGATATTCATACCACAGCATCTTCTACCCACCTTTCAGGTCTCTTGAACTACCCTTTTTTGGGTTCTTTTTCTGCTTTCTCAGATCTTCCTTGCAGTGTAGTAAGCAGAACTGTATTTGGTATTTCAGCTGCAATTTGGACTATCATTGTCAAAATGGCTTCTTTTATTCTGTGGTCTTCGCATCAATCTACTGTTCCTAGGGTTATAAGAACTTCTATATCTATATCTTCTATATCTATAATTAAATGACCTAAAATCTAGAATCTGGACCTCCTTCTTTCATAACTTCAGCTTCGAGAACCCTGTATGTCTCATAATCATCAAACTGTGAAGAACTGTAAACATTCCTCCCTATTTTTTTTTTTTTTGCTTTCATCTAATTTGAGTTTTCCAACCCCCTTGTGCAAATTGTATTACAAGTTGGGGTCCACAAATCTGTTTCAGTACAAATTATGTAAATCATCATCAGCATCTCTAAACTCCTCAAATTGAACATAAGTAGAACCACTGGGTCAACGAGTATAGAAGACAAATGGAACATACAAATCAGCTATAAGACCATAATGACTGAATTTCTGCTTTAAGTCATCAAGCCTAGTGTTATGGGCCACATTTCTGATGAACAGAGCAGACTTTTTGGGAGGTGAAGATAGCGGGACATGACAACAGAGTGACTTTTGACAAGGCCACTAATGGGCTCAGAAAACCATCCTCAACTCTGGAGGTAGATCTTGAGATACTCAAACAGCCACTTATATAATTATAAATGTTTTTCTAAGAAACAGCTATGAAGGACTTAATAAATCACAATGGTTTCAATAAAATAAAATAGAAATTTTATTATTTTCTAAAAGTGTTTTAAAGGGTCCAGAGAGATTGCATAGTGGTAGGGCATTTGCCTTGCAAGCAGGTGGTCTCTGTGCCTGCCAAGAGTGATTTCTGAGCACAGAGCCAGGAGTAAACCCTGAGTGCTGCTGGGTGTGACCCCAAAACAACAACAACAAAAAGTGTGTTAAAGCTACAAATATAAAAAAATTAACATGGAAAAATAAAAACGTTTTTATCACAGAGATGAAATGCTGAGTAGAAATCCAGGTACTTCCACACGTACAAATAGAGGATTAAGTGTCTGAGTATATGGGGATGATAGTACAAGTTACAGAGAACATAGATCGAGTGCAGGGTAGAAAAAGTTCTCAGAACAAAATTAGAAGTAACTGTCTTATGAGTAAGCAGAAGAATATTGGAAACTCAAAAATAATTTTAAATACAACTTTATGTCAGAAAAATCATGACTGCAATTACATATTATTTGAAAGTAATGATAACAATAACTTGATCTAGCTGAAATTTAAAAAATGGGTCATTATTTTATTGAAACTGTTCCAGAAATTTCTGCAAAGAGAAATAAAACAGCCAAATATCTTTAACATATATAGTATAAGCCTGTTAACAAAATTTAAGACCTCTATAATACTACCTCTTAATCTGTTTATTCTCAAATGTAAAGTAGTCTGCTGCAACACTTTGTTTCCTTAATTACTTTTTTAAACTCATTTTTATTTATTTTTCCTTCATATATATGTGAATGTCTATATATATATATATTTCTTGTTTTTGTTCTCTTCTCTTCCTTAATTTTTGGTTCTCTGGGTAAAAAAACCTTTAAGAAAAATTCTTACCTGGGATAAAAGCTCAAGTCAAAACCAGGACACAGAGATGATGAAGCCTGACACCTTCACCCCCAAATGCACTAGCAATTTAATATAGCACCATTTCTTTTTGCAAAGGCATACTAAAAAGGGGGGAGGATTTCACATATAGAAACAAGCTCTAATCTATTAGGGTTAAGAACTCAGATATTTTACAATATAGGGGCACCTCCCACCTTGAACATATGTCCCTAAGTTGGTCCCAACTTAGACTCTATGTGATTAGACAGTGACAGTCCAACCCTGAACCCAAGATCTCAAACATAGAACTGACAGTTCTCAGCAACAGCTCCAGGAACTAAACTCCCTCTGAGGCACCCTGCTTTGACACCAACAACCACCAGTTTTAATATGACATCCTCACAATGAGGAAATGGCAACAACTTGATCTAAGAGTAGGTTGTCTTACCTCACAACCTAACAATAAGATGAAATCAGAAGACACATCATTCTTTGATCTGTGCAAAATCCAAGACCATTAACTACAGAAGACTGACTGTGACAACCATGACTGGGCAGAACTTATCCTGCGACCAATAAAAAATACTCTAGTCTAGGCTTTGGCCTATGATCTGTATAACAACCAAGATCTCTAATTCCAGAGGTCTGACTGAGACAACTGCAACAGAGCAGAACTTCTGGAAGCATAATGACTCTATCCTAGGTTTCATCCTAGGATCGGTGCATAAACTAAGACCACCAACTACAGAAGAATGATTAAAACAACAGTGATGGAACAGAACCAAGATCTCTAGTTACAGAGGCCTGATTTTATCATCCACGACTGAGCAGAAAGTTTCCAGACATCACAAAAGGACCTAGGGGAGAGTAAAAGAGCATCTATGGAGACTCTAATTATACCCATGACAGTATACTTCAAGGGCGGAGAAACCCTGTATCTCTTAAGCCAAGGAAATTCCCTTTCTAATCTCACCAATATTTACTGAACCTATGCAAAAAAAAAAGAAAAGTAGCACAAATTATTTTTTTATAGTTTTGTTATTGTTGCTGTTTGTTGTTTTATTTTGTGTTTTTTTTTTTAATTTCAGGACCATGGTTATTGTGTGTTTGTCTTTATTGTTGTGGTGCTTTTCATTTTTTTGTTTAATTTTTTTGTATTGTTATGTTTTTCTTTCTTTTCCCCTTTCTTTTCTTAAATTGATATTTATAGTCTCAAGAAGGACTCCTCCCATTTTTTGCTTGTTTGATTTTTGCCCCCCCTCCTTTATTTTTCTTTTCTTTTTTTATTTCCTTCAAACAGAACCACATAACTTGAACCATCTTGTTCTACCTCACAAATTGAGGGGGAAATAATGGAGGGTACCAAGAACAAACAGTCATATGAACATTGAGTAGAAAGAAAAAATGATCAGACTTAAACATCAAATCCAAAGGCAACTACCACAAAATTGGTACCCAATCTACAACAAGCTAGACACAGAAGGGACCACTTATACTAGCATCCTGGGGGGCAGAGATGGGGGATATGGGATGCATGCTGGGAACAGGGGTGGGGGGAGGACAACATTGGTGGTGGGAATGCCCCGATTCAATGTCACTATGTACCTAAAATATTACTGTGAAAGATTTGTAATCCACTTTGGTAAAAATAAAAATTATTTAGAAAAAAAATTTAATAGAACATTAAAAAAGTAAAACTTAAGCACAAACTCCAGTTTATAGTCAGTGATTTAATCAAAATTTTCCATTTATTTCACTGATTATATAAACTTAACATTATAGCATATATTTTTAAAGCTTAAATAATTTGAAAGTTTATCTGGAAATAAACAAGTACAAGAGAATCCAAGAATATTCTGGAAAAAAAGTGAAATTGCCTGACAATTTTCATAAAGCTATTAAACATTGTTGTGTGTTTCAGTGTTCGGAATAATCTTGAATTAATTTCAAAGCAAATGAAACAATGAGAAGTGAAGCAGAAATATACATCCAGAAGTATATGTATGCTTGTAAAATAATTTTAAAGTGGTACTTAAAGTGGCAAAATATCAGTCTATCAGAGGTTTATCACTCAGTACAGACATTTGTAGAAATTCTTAGTCATTAAAATAAATTCACAATGAAAATTACAACAGAGAGACATTTAGATCCTTATCAGATTAATTAAGCAGAAAACCATAGAAACATAAATAGGAAGAAAATCCTGTTGAATAATGTTTTAGTCTTAATCAATATTTAAAATCAGAAACCTGAAAGAAATTAATAGAATTAGCCTAAAAATAGCAATACTAATAATAAGCAAAACTGTTTGAGAAGGTAATATATAAAACATTTCTGAATGTAAGTTTGGCAGTATGTGTCAAAACTTAGAAAGTTCAGACACTTAGTCCTGGAAATTTCTTTCTTCTGAATAATTCCACTTAATAATTATAAAAACACATAGTCTGGATTCTCCAGAGGAACAGAATCAATAGGGTGTTGTTATTATTTCCCTTCTTTTTATCCTAAAAAGCAGACTTTCTGTCTGAGACTACTTGGCAGGATATCTATTCCATCTGTAGGACAGGCCTTCCTGCTACTTCATGCTCATATCTTCACCCTATGCATAGCAGGAGTGACTTCAGTAGAAGGAGCTTTTACAAAGAAGAAAGGCAATGCCACAAAAAAAAAAAAATTAAGTTTAGTGGTCAACTGGAATTTAAAATTCACAAAGCTTTCCAAAGTAGTTTGAGAGTACAGTAAATTAAGTGCCAGAGGAAAATGTTAATATAAAATTGTGATATAGTTAAGGAACTTGCTAGGGTAAGTAATTTAAGGACCAATTGTCTGCACTAGTTAGCAGCAACCAATCATATAAGTGTGAAGGGAAAAAGAGGCCTTTGGAATAGGTCAATAAATCAACATTTTATGACTTGCATGTTTGTTCCAGCTAAGAAATAGATGAACATAACTGGTCAGCATTAGAGGATTCTAGTTCCCTGTGCAGGGCAGGAGACTTGTTGCAAAGTTTAGGAAGACATAATCTGGAAGAGGTTAGAAGATGGGATGCTGCTGTGATTTTAGTGTTGTTATGATCTGAGAACACAGTTCCTTTGACGTGCTTTCCTGCTATTCCTATTATTGGACATTGAGGTACTTATATAGTGGATTTTAAACATGATTATTTTGTGTTTGGAAGAGTGTGTCTGGATAACGTTGTAAATATAAAGACTGAAAAAATACCTCATAATTTTCCTTTTGAAGTGGTAAGAACTATCCAATCAACTTTGTATGTTAATAGAAGATAAGATTTAGTGAGAAGGAAGCTATCCTATTTATGGCCACTTGCAGATATGTCAATCTTTCTCTGCTTTTAAATATAGGCTGGAACAACATCAGTGTTTTTTTCTGGGCCTCTTGCTTCTCAAGTGTAACTTGGGGCTTCTCAATTTCCATAATAACAGGAACCAAATCAATATTATCTATCTATCTATCTATCTATCTATCTATCTATCTATCTATCTATCTATCTATCTATCTATCTATCTATCTATCTATCTATCTATCTATCTATCATCTTCATCCTCTGGAGCAATGGTCCTCAAACTACGGCCCGCGGGCCACATATTGTATTTATTCCCATTTTGCTTCTTCACTTCTAAATAAGATATATACAGTGTGCATAGAAATTTGTTCATATATTTTGTTTTTACTATAATCTGGCCCTCCAAAAGTCTGAAGGACAGTGAACTGGCCCCCTGATTAAAAAGTTTGAGGACCCCTGAGAGTCTGGAGTGATAAACCTTAAATTATTCAGCTATCTTAGGTATTCAAAATCAAAACCTCTTATCAGCCACCTTGTGTTTAAAATCTGCTTCTTGAAGATCTGAAAGTGTTAATATCAAACAGGAAAGGAAACTTTGCTGGAGGAGGAAAAATAAAGGACAAAACATTTAATATTCTTCTAAAATATCTTGCCATGTGTGCACTTAGTTGTCCACAGCTATGCAAGTGGTGTGCTACCTATTGATTCACTTAAGAAGGTAACTACAGATTCTATTCTACATATATGTAACTGCCTCTATCCAAGCAAACCTGCAAATGTTCCTAAGTATTTAGTTGGTTCACTTTTAGTTATTGCAGAATAATTTTTGATTGACAAGAACATTCAAAGCAACAACAAAAAAACCACGATTTGATGGATTTGACATCCACGTTTCTTAAAATGGCTTCCAGTAATGAGTTCTGCTACAATTGGCCACCAATTTATTTAAAGTCCAATGAAAGATGAAAATAAACAAGCATTAATCCTGAGAACTTTTTTTGAGTAAAATTATGAAAACAGTCTGCTATAAAATACATCCAGATGTCAAACAGGACCAGGGCAATTAGGATAATAGCTTCAAGTAAAATCAACAAAGGTCAGCCAGTCAGGTTGAGGGGTGAAGTCTCTAGCATATACAGACTGCTGTTACTCACTGACCTTGAGCATTGCCCACGAAGCATAATTGTTTAAATGATTTATAAAGAAGAGTTTATGGATTCCATAGATCAACATAGCTTTTTCAGATGATTGTTCTAGTCACAGTTTAAGCACAAGTTTATAAGATTAGAAAAATTAATCATTTAAAAATGACAATAAACATTTAAAAGGCAAAAATATCCTTTATAGTTTAGTAGTTATTAAATTTACATAGCACATAAAATTAATTTTAAAGACCTATAACTTTTGCGATGATTCATTAATCCAGTTTTCAAAAATACATGTATTTATATTTGTTGAAATGTTAAAGCCTGAGGAAAAAGATCAAGATGTTACATTGTGAAGTGATTATAATGTTACTCTGTTATAATATAATTATTTTATTTTATTTTTAATAAGTTGCAAATGTTGAAAAGAGTGAGGTACCTGTTTGTGAAATTCTGGAGGAAAACGTGCATTAGAAATGAATTTCTAGAAAAAAAGTAAGTAGCAGAAGTTTGAATATGCATCATTATAATCCACTTATTTATTTTTCTTATTTTCTATGTAAGGGAATTATAGAAAGAAAACATTATTTGCCATGGCTATATCTGAGAAAGCTGAAAGGAACAGATCCTACTTAATAATTTTTCACAGTATTTATTTTTGTTAACTTCAGCTTTATTACATTTATAAAAGTAAAAGAATTGCTAAAAGGAACAATGAGGTTAAAAAACAAATGAGGAATCTAATAGAAGGCTAAGTAATAGAAATTCGGCAATCTCACTCTTAAGAGGAAATAGGACACCTGTGAAAATATTGACAACCTCTGAAAAATGTAAGTTAAATAATATCCACAAGGGAATTAATTCTGTTCATTGTGCCTTCCTTAACAAATGAGTAATTACATTAAGGTAAAATACAGTATTATTATAGTGGTTTGCTGCTTGTTGAGAATTTTGGTTGATAATAGTATATATATAATGTCCAACTTCAGTTTGAAATTTACTTTTTATACCCACTTATTTTTTACATTTAAAATTTTATTTAAAGAAAACATAGACAATGATAGAGAAATACAATGCCTGTCTCAAAGACAGGCAGGGAGTCATGGGAGGTGTGAAACTGGAGGACAATTGTGACTGAAAAGTTGCTCCAATGAAGAGGGGTGTGCATTTTATGGCTGAAACCCAATTACGAACATGTTTGTAACCATGGTGCTTAAATAAATTATTAAAAAGTAAAAATAGTAAGTCTGAGATATACAGACCAGCATGAGAAAAGTCTGTAACACTTTAATCAATAAAAAAATTACAAACCAGAAAGTATGAGTCCCATGATCTCTCCCTCTAATATTTATTTTAAAATAGAAAATATAGGGGCTAGAGAGATAGCATGGAGGTAAGGCATTTGCCTTGCATGCAGAAGGACAGTGGTTCAAATCCTGGCATCTCATATGGTCCCCTGAACCTGCCAGGAGAAATTTCTGAGTGTAGATCCAGGAGTAACCCCTGAGCGCTTCCAGGTGTGACCCAAAAAACAAAAACAAAAAGTAAATAAAAATAAAAAATAAAATAAAATAGAAAATATAGCACATAGTGAACATAAGTGATAATAATAAATGTGAAGACAAAGTTATTGGGAAAAGAAAAGAAAAAAGAAAAAGACAAAGAGGAAAGTTAAAAAAAGTTAAAAAAGAAAGCAGAAAAAAAGTACAGTAGCAATCCCATTTGTGAAAATTACTGTATCTACGCTAAAGTCATTACTACAATGGCAAAAGGTTTAATAATAAGTTTTTGTTGTTATATGTCCATTTTGTTAAATTGGGCTGTTTCTTTAGGGATAACAATATTAAAACAAAATGATGTTGTCAAGAGATTCACAACACTATTACTGAGACTATGAATTTAGGTGCATGTGTATTCAGCTTCCAGGGCTACTGGAAGAACAAAGAGATGGGGGAGTGTGCCAGCACTTGCTCTTAAAAGCACTGGTGTTAGCAACCCCAAACTGGCATACCTGAAGTTTGGTCAGTGAGGAAGCAGGATCATTGGAAAACTGCAATTGTAGCTATGGAGGAAGTAGGCGTGGCTTTGGCAAGCCCCTCCTCCTGAGAAGGCCAGTCTTCTGCTGCTTTGGCTGTGTAATCAAGATCTTTCATGACTTGGTTTACATCTCATTCGAGAAAGAGTGAATCTATGGAGATGGTCCAATTCGAATATTAAATTTACTTATTGTAGGAAGGGAGAAAGGAAGGAAGGAAGGAAGGAAGGAAGGAAGGAAGGAAGGAAGGAAGGAAGGAAGGAAGGAAGGAAGGAAGGAAGGAAGGAAGGAAGGAAGGAAGGAAGGAAGGAAGGAAGGAAGGAAGGAAGGAGAGAGAAAGAAAGAAAGAAAAAGAAAGAAAGAAAGAAAGAAAAAAAGAAAAAGAAAGAAAGAAAGAAGAGAGAAAGAGAAAGAATAAAATAGAAAATATAATAATAAAATAATATAAATATATAAGTATTTATATATTTATATATATTATATATGTTTATATTTATATTTTTTACATTTTTTATATTTTTATATTTATATATAATAAAATAAATATAATATTTAAATAAATATAATATATAATAAATATAAATATATTTATATAAATATAAATATAAAATGATATAAAATAAAATAAGTAAAATAAAATAATACTATAAGTATATAAAATAAATATTAATATATATAAAATAATATATATAACTATAACATAATAAAAATAATAAAAATAAAATAAATAAAAATCAATAAAACCAACCAGACTGGTCCTATCTGCACATAAATCAAAATGAACATTGAAGTTTTAGTTTTTTACATTTGTCTCCTTTTGCCATGCATGGGAATGTATTGTATTACATTTAGTGATGTTCAGGATTACTCATGGCTCTGTGTTTATGGATCATTTCTGGCATTGCTCAGAAAACTATAATCAGGATCAACAGTACTCAAGGCAAGTTCCTTACTTTCTGTACTGTCATTCCAATACTTTCTTTTTCATTATTAAACTGTTCAGAGGGCTTGCTAGCTGTGATTGAAAACATTCAGCTGTCAAAGATCTTGAGAATTCCAGCCAGACCAAAATTCTCATGGCTCATTTATTCCAGAAATCAAGTGTGTCATTGCAGAGAAGTCAGCTCATGGCAAATATGTCTGTGTTTTCCCTTGGTTCCTTTACTCCAGTATCTGGCCTCCAGAATCAGACTACTATACATATGTTTATCTATTCTACCATAGACACATATAATAGTTTTTCTTACTACATATTACTACTTTTAAATAACTTTTAGCCTATAAAAATCAATACAAATTTTTGACTTTTGTATATCTAGTTCTCTTGATAAAGAATTTGTCATCAATAAATAAATGATTCAGATACATATGAATACAGAAAAGATATAATAATATCATAGAACATGCTCTTAGTCCTACACTTTGGGTTACCAAGTTCAGTCTCAAGGACATATAATGCTTAAGATAGTGAAACATTCCATATGTAATCTGACCTCTATTTCAGATAACCGGTGACTATTGTTGGCAGAGAATGCCTCTAAGTATGGTTGTTCACAGTTATTTAATAAATTATTTAGAGTTAGAGAGATGGTACAGGAGATAAGGTGCTTGCCTTGCACAAACCAGACCCTAGTTTGATTCCTGGCAGTTCATACAGTCTACTAAGGTCTGCCAGAAGTCATCCCTGAGTGCAGATCTAGGAATAAACTCTGAACATCCTTCTGAAAGAAACATATATTCAGACCAAACACCTTTTACAAAAATGTACTCAAGTTACTATAGCATACCCAAATGTAAAATGCAAAAAATTAAGTCTAGAATATAGTGAAGGGAAAAATCAGTATGACCTCATACCCATGAATTCTTTATAGATATAACCATAGACATACTATTAGTGGAAGAAAAACTATTTCAAGCTTCAAATCTATAAAATACAATATTGAGGAATTAGACAAAAGCAACATAAGGCATTTGTCTCATATTTGACTAAGCTGGATTTTATCTCTGGCATCTGATATGATCTCTTGAGCATCACTAGAAGTGATTCCTAAGTGTAGAGCTCGGAGTAATCTTTGAGCATCAATGAGAGTGGCTTATAAATCAAACAAAAACCACATACACAAAAGTATTTTGCCCTAATTATATAAAGAATGATTAAAACTCAATGATAATAAAAGAATCCACCTAATTAAAAATAAAGACATAGATATGAAGAATTATGAAAAAATTAAAATGAGATATTACTATACAATCTATTGGAATGACCAAAGTCTAGAACCTATGAATATTCAAGAGGGACTGTAATGATGGGAATAGAAAATCATATCGCTATACTGGAAGAAAAGAACATTATTGTACCACAAAATAGCATTTGGGACTTAGAGGGCATATTACAGTTATAAGCCTGTCACCACTTGGTCTGCTAAATATAGTTGGATGTGACCCTAGAGACCTCTAGTTCTACTGGGGTGGCCTAGTTATTTCCAACATGCAAAGCCCATGTAACATGGTTGAGTGAAAATATCCCTTAGGGTTCCCTAGCCTCCATAAAAGTATATTTAGGTTACTAACTGATTCTTGGTATATACTAAAAGAATTTAAAATATATCAACATAAAATCATGTCCATGGAAGTTTATAGGAGTCTTATTGTAATTGCTAAAATCTAGAAACAACCATTCTCCTTAGGTAAATGAATGGATAAAGGAACTGTCATATAAAAATTAATGATGAAAGTTAATGTCATGATGGAAAATTAATCAGCATTAAAAAGAAATATCAAGACATGTATATATGGAGGAGCCTATAAAATAAAAAGTACAAATCTACCAATTGTATAAATAATGTATATATTTTAGAAAAGGTAGAACTTTGAAGACCATAAAAATTTTAGTATTTGGGACTGAAAGATAAGGTGCTGAGAGATAGGGTGCTGGGTTTGTTTATGGATAACTCGGGTTCAATCTCTGGCACCTCATATGGTCACCTGCGCACCACTAGGAATGATTTCTGAATGTATAGCCAGAAACAAGCCTTGAAAACAGCCCCAAAACAACAACAATAATTTAGTATTTTTCCTAGGAAAGGGAGAGGGAATGACAAAAAGGTGGAACATAGAGGATTTTCAGAGCAGTTATATAATCTATATGGGATTTTACAATTAAATATATGCCATTATACATTGGTTAAATCTACAAGAGTACAAAGTATAATGAATTCTAGGATAAATGATGGTCTTGGGTGAAACTGATATTCCAATATTAGGCTTATTAATAACAAAGGTAATACACAGTAAATTTGATGTGCAATGTTGACAATGAAAGAGACATGCATGAGTGAGTGTGGTGTATGAGAAAAAATTGTTGTTTTCTATCATTTTTATAAACCAAAATTGCTCTAAAATACCTTAAAGTAAAATACATAAAATGTGTGTAATATTTTCTAAATTATACCTGATGCAAATAATAGGCTATTAGAAGGAGTTTGAAAAGTACAACAGATGACAAATATTCTCTAAGTAAATCCATTGATATACTTTACAAAGATAACTCAGATATAAAAGAAGAAAAATCCATTAAAATAGATTTATTAAAACTATCTGACAGAAACTTTATTGGGAAATACATAAAAGTAGTAATTTACCAAGGCATAGTTTGTGGAAGTAATTATACCTTAAAATGAATATAAATTCTAAATGTATACAGGAAGATCATATAAAGAAGAAATCAATTTTTGCCTCACTTATCACAAGTTTTAGAATTAATTCAAATAAAAATACATAGTTTGGTGTGATTCCAGTAGTAATAAACTCACATTTCTTATTTGACAAAAATAGGTAAGTTAGACTGGTAGAGAGTTAAGCATCATTTTTCTGCTTAGGTCATCACAGGTCACTCAGGAGAGTAGTTTCTAGGACCTGTCACATCTGGGTAGGTGTCCTTGGAGGTGTAAGGATAAGTAGTTTAGGAGAGTCAAAGTTAGTCTCTCTTCCATGGAACTGATATATACTATGCTTTCTGGGTCCCAGAAAAAGGCTGTGGCTAGAGAACAATGCAGTCTTTATAGGGGCAGCTCCCTCTGTTGGTGTCCTCAAGAATCTGGAGGAGGTTATGAATGGTAAGATAATTTATTGCTTTTTAATGTCATAAAATTAATAGCATTAAAAGCAATTTCACAGAACACACAGGTAATTTATAGGTAGAGAAAGTGAGTTGAGTTGGAGATGTCACCAAAATGTAGATTAATGTTTCCATTATCAACTATTTTAGGTTTAGCTTTCTGGAAATTAGTGTTCTACTTCAAAAATTGACAGCTGGCCTTTTCTGTAAACATAGCTGCCTTTGACTTTTTCCTCTGATGTAGGAATTATTTGATGTACTGAGGGACTGTATAGTGTATAAAGGGCTCTGTGATTCATCAGAAACATCCAGAAGCAGTCATTTTTATTTTATTTTTTAAATTGGTGATGACATTTCACAACTAAGGGATTAGTGAACCCTTTTATTACTCGTTGTCTTCCTTAAACAACGAGAGAAATTTAATCCATACTCTGGAAAACGCCCCAGAATATATTAGAGTGAAGATTTTGCTTTTGTTTTTAATGTTGATGAGGCTTTACATACATACATACACACACACACACACACACACACACACACACACACACACCTGATGGACAAGGCAAGGGACTTTTATCACAGACATTGTGAATCCTTATAATTCAGCAGAAAAAGAGAATCAAAAGTAGAAACTCTAGTAAACAAAGGAAGGACAATTTGATCTTCCTGGAGACTACCAATTTAAATGACCTTTAATTAATCAATCAATCTAATCACACCACATGGTCTAAAGGCAATGATATTATTGCTTATCAATTTATAGTGTTGAGGTATCATCATTTCACAGGGGAGATCTGTGTATAACTCTGAAACAAATGCTTGATCTCTAGAAATTCATCCTCTAGATGAGTTAATTAATGGAAAATAAATTACATAAGTGGAAAACACAGTCCCTGAGGTTTTCTTCTGTGTTCTAGAAACAACTAGTGCACTTTGACTTCAGAGACAGTATTTCCCTGGTATTGGATAATCAAAACAATTTATTAGAAAAACATAATGTTTGAATGTTGTTTGTGTTTTAGCAAGATTAAAAAATAATCACTTTATACAAAAGAGTGCATTCAAAAGTTCTCACAGGGTCCCTGGCATGTCTATTTTTCAGTACCATTACCATCAATTTCTTTTCTGACAGTAAGACATTAACATATATCACTAGACCCAGGTGTGTCATTTTCCTCAACACTGAGTTATACCATTCATTATGAATCAAGAATTACCTTTTTATAGAAGTTGTTGATTTGTGATAAATATTGGTATTATGCTAGAATATGAAGAAATATTATTTTTTATTGATCTGTATTAACATCTTTCACCACTTTCTTATACTACACTTATTTTTTTTATTACAGAAAATCAACACCTAAATTTTATATGTACTTAATTTCTTGAAAACCATCAACTTGATAGAGAAGATTGGAGTTAAGAAATCCTACAAGGACTGTCGGGATTTTGCCAATCTCCCATATTTTATATGGTATTTCAAGCCCATCCAAAGTGATCCCTGAATGCAGAGCTAGGAGTAAAACCTGAGCACCTCTGGGTTGGCTACCAAATAAATAAAAACTCTCAAATATTTCTGAATGCCAGAGGTGTTTTGAGTCATTTTTGTTTGTTTGATTTGGGGTCACACTTAGAGATACTCAGCAGTTAATCCTGAGAAATATTACACTTGCAGGGCTCAGAAACTATAGGAGATGACAGGGATTAAATCCAGGTTTGTCCCGTGAAAGGCAAGCATCCTAACCATTGTACTATTGCTTTAGCCTCCGGAGAATATTTTTCCTGAGTCATCTCATTAAAACAGAGAACAATTAAAAAAAAACACAAAAATTGCATCGATAACAAAATTGAACTATGGGTCTGTATTCTGATGGACTAATAAAAGGTTAAAATTTCCTATGTTGTGAAGTTTGTAGATACTCCAAATAAAAAGTAGTAGAAAAGTAGATAAAAGAAAATGTCTCTAGGATATGGGATTAGTAGGATGGGTTTTTTTTTTTAGAACTATCAAGAATCAAAGGACTGGACAGATAATATAAGGATAAGGTACTTGCCTTGCATCTGTCTATAGTCAGGTCACTGACACTGCATTTAGTCCCAAAAGTTTCACTAGGAGTAATCACTGAGCACAATACCAGGAAAAGTACAGTCAGGAGTGACTTAACTATGCCCCCTCATAAAAAGAACCTTCTCCCTCAAATCATAACAACAAAAATTAGATCAATGCCAGCATAAATATTGAGATGGAGGAATATATCAGTCCTGTAGTCATACAACAGATAAAAGTTTATTTAGAATAGAAAAAGGTTCAGATATTATGAAAATAATAAGCTTTACTATTGACTCCAAGTGGGCCTAGGTAGCAGCTATTATCCTTCCTTAACTACAATCATGCTTCATAGATGAAGGAGCAAATTGCGGGACACTTGTTTCTTGGAAGGAACTTATAAAGCCACAGACCAACTTGTAGAGTAAGACACAATGGCAGTGAGAAGATTGTCATCTGGCAGTCCACAGCACAAATTCAATGAAGAGCAGTATCAAATGGGATCTGTCCTTTATGTGGTTGTTTGTAGGATATGTTCCCTCCTTTGATCTGAATAGATTAACTTTTCATTGAATTAATAAGACAAAAGTTAGACCAGTAAGATAGTTCAAATGGTTAAATATATTATTAGAATTTTTGAGGCCTAGAGATCAATACCAAGTACCCCATGATTCTTCTCCTATCTTTGATTATGGAGCCTATAAGAATATAAAATGATGGAAGTGAAGCTATATGGCTTTCATAAAATTTTCCCACACGGTCTTGAAGTACTAACTCTCAGGACACTCTAGATGCAAAGCTGTTTGGATCTGTGAAGTCACAGTTATTGGACATGTGAAGTTGTTTAAGTTGGCAGGTCTTGCTGAGTTTAGCCACTGGTTTATTTAAGAGAAGTTTAGTAGGGGACATTTCTTCTATGTCTTTTCTGAGTTCTTAATCCAGCCAATATATAAAAATATTGTCAAATTTCACAGTGTGAAGACATTCGTCACATAGCAAAGCTAACCTGTACACAATCCAGGCATTTAGATTAGAATGTACTGAGGTTATGCATATTATCTGTTTGCAAAGCATAAATTATATCCTACCATGCTCACTAAAATATAAATTAAAACAAAGAAAATGTGCTCTGCATTTTGGAAGAAATTATGGGGGAAAATGAAAATTAGGCATTACCTTGGTAGAGTGTGGCTTATTGATTAGATAAGAAATAAAATTTAGGGGAAAATTATTAATTTTATGATTGTTTTCAGAGTAACATGAAAACTACTGATAAAGTTTGTAAAACACAGTAAAAAATCTAATCTAGCATTAATGTTAGGGGAATATATCTACAAAACAAGCTCATTTTTAACTTTCTATTAGAGAGGTAAATCTGATTATAAGATAATGTTCTCATATCAAAGGAAAGCTTTTATCACATACAAATCATTCTTAATGCAGCCATATCTAATCAGTGATTGGTCAAGAGAAACATTTATAAGAAACTGGAAAGTAAAACGTAAGATTCTGGAGTCCATGGATGAGAGAGGGGAGTTATAACTTTTAATCTTCCTTCTTCTTGGAGCCTCTCCTTTTCCTTTGTCCTGAATATTTTCCTTTTACATCCTCAGTATCTCATTCACTTATTCACTTTTTTACTTTTAGCCACACTGTTCCCAAATAAAATTAATCAGGATTGGCCCACACATATTGGAATTCTCCAAATAATAGTAAAGAGTCATGTCCAACATTCTGCCAAGTTTAGAATGTCTTCCAGATATCCCTCCAGCCTTGACGACCCTCTTTCCCAGGACATGTCTATCTTGGGTTCTGAACACATTGACCTCTCTAACCTTGTTTTCTACCTTTTCAGTGGTTATATTCACAGGGGAACCTCTCAGTCTATGAATCGCTTATGCCAAATCAAACTCTCCCAGTAACTGTCAAGTTTTCAGAGCACTTGGGGACACTTGAGGAAAGTGGTGATACCTCTGAGGACCTGTGTATTCTTCAAAATAATAGGGTGGCATGGGTTATGTCTTCTAACTATTCAACTCTAATAGCCAGTCCTTCTCTGGGTGGCAGTAAAATTCAGTAAGTGATTAAAATCAGATTCGCCATGTTGTATGCTTCTAATAAATGAGTTGTCTCTCAGGATGAAGCTGTAATATATCTTCTGTCTGTTATTTATCTGCACAGGATAAATGCACATTGACAATATGGAACCAGACAAGCTTATAACAGGCTGAAAATTTACAGGGTAGCAAAAAGTCGCCTACTATCATCTATATGGTCTTTTCCTAATTTCCAGCAAGGCAGAGTTCACTTCTAGCTCTCTAGATAATTTGTCAAAAATCAGTATAGAACTGGAGACATAATTCAGTAGTAGAGCACATGACTTCCTTCTGTTTGTGAAGCCTTCAGTTCAACTTCCCTAAATCAATAAAACTTCATAATAAATCTACTTACTATCTTGTGTTTTATATCAATTTTATTCCAGTCTACTGTTATTTTAAGGGAACAGAACTGTGTTTGATTCATCATGAGCAACACAGAAGATTGTAACTAATAAGGATGGATAAGGGCTTTTGGAATGATCATTATGTTTGGATGCTGTAAAAGAGAAACCAAAGAGGTACAGTTCAGGCTCAGAAAAACCAGAGTGAAAGATATGACTTTTGTTGATATCTGAGATCCTAATTACTTATCTTCAGTACCTGATTAAACTTTGGATTGGTGATATAGTCCTTTGCTCCTAGACATTACGTATAGAGAAACTGAAAAAGATATAGCTTAAAAATATCCATTTATTTTAGCACATAAACTTATGTTTCAGGGACACTGTCTGACTTGTTTGAAAGAGATTGAGCAGTTGATTGAACATCCCAGAGTTAACCTTCAAAGAAACTTGATACTCTACTTCCACCAGCTCAGATGCCCGACATTTCAACTCCTAGTGTGGCAGAGGAGGGGATGCATGCTAACTTACAATGATCTCCCTAGAGAGAAATTCATCTGCTGAGATAATGTAAATAGGCAGCTTCATGCCACACAGCTCACAGAGCACTCAGACTCAAAATAGAGGATTTCACAGCTCAAGTCAGTACTTTGTCATAAATCTGAGAACAATAGACTCATAAAACACATTAATTACTTGCCTCGAGGTAGTCTGTGGTTTACCCAAAATAACAAACCAAAAAAAGAGGCTTGGTTCTTTAAAGACTTCCTAGATTGCCATATGTGCTTTGGCAATAACTGGCCAAAAGGTCAAAAAACACAGGAAGAGAATTCTCTTAACTTTTTACTAAAAGGTGTATGAGAGAGTCTCTGGAGGGGGAATCACAGGATATGAACATTGGAAAATGTATATAGGAATAAGAGAGAGCATACAAAAGACAATGATTCAAGCAGAGGCAAAGGAGTCAGAGGATGTTTAAGTAGTTACAAAAGGTCCAAAAGAAATGATAAGCTCTGGTTTTGGATTATTTAAAATCTTCAGCACTGTTTAGAGAAGTATGAATTTTACTCTGTGAACTAACATGGTCAATGCCATACAGGTAACAAAAGATAGACTCAGGAGTTATGTCATAAAGGTAAACCTGAGGAGTACCCTGAACAAGAGATATACATAGCAGGGAGCAGGTGGATCAAAGAGAAGTTTCAAAACTAATTTCAGACCTAAACAAATAAAATAAATGGCAGAGAAGTCAATGTCAGAGTTCAACAACTCACTTTCTGAAAGGGCTGGTTTATTGCTGCATCTCACTGATGAAGTATGAATCTTTCAGGTGTAAAACAAGTATTTTGTGTTCTTTGCATTTGCCTTTATATAGATGTCAGACCAGGAATTCAGCTGGTGTCTGAATATTCTTGGAAAAAGAAAAAAATGGGCACCGCAAAGATAAATGAGTTTGATTGAAAGCTCTTGGAGTTTTAGAGCTGTGATGTGAGTATGGGCTCTAGAGTTATCCTGACTATTAAAGTCTAGCCTCTTCTGAGATTTTAGGTAATCACTTGATTTCTCTGGGCTTCAGTCATCTAATCTGTAAATAAGGTTAAGAATACATTTGCCCCAGGGCTGTTTAAATGGTGATAACTTGACCCCTCTTTGTTATAAAGAAGTTGCCATTTATTTTATTTCTACTGATGCAAAAAATAATGACTTAGTATTTTTCAAATAAAGCAGGGGATGTTGGGAGTAAAAAATTGAATGATAAATCTCATCTATAGTTTTAAAAAACTATGAACAAATGTATAAGCACACTGTACACATCTTATTTTGTAGTAATAAAAAACTAATGGGAACAAATACTATATAAAAATAAGTAAAGTTGAATAAACAAACACCAGTATTTCTTTTTGTTTTATTTTGTTTTATGGTTAATCCTGACTCTGCACTCAGAATATTCCTGGCAGGCTTGGGGAAGCATATTGGATGAGGAGATTGAACTTGGGTCAGCTGCAAACAAGGCAAACAACCTTTCTGCTATGCTATCATTCCAGATTCACTTACCAGTATTTTCTTTTTTTTTAATTCTTTAATAATATATTTAAGCACCGTGATTATAAACATGTTTATAGTTAGATTTCAGTCATAAAAAACAACACCACCCTTTTATCAGCGCAATATTCCCACCACCAATGCACCCCTCTTTTTCCTCACACCCTCCCCCCCAATCCTTGCCTGTATTTGAGACAGGCATTCTATTTCTATTTTATTCTGGGATGAGTAAGATGTCAAGCAGGACAAGCAGCAGAAATAAAACCACCCAGTGGGCCAGATAAATGTCCTCGGAGGGTCACATTTGGCCTATATAGAGACCATCATTTGAGGATCCTTGGCATAAAGTATCTATAGCATAAAAAGAATACCATTTCTATAATTTTGTTTGAAAGGTCTTTTTTTGATGTTATGCTAAGTATGCTTCCATAAAATTATGATATAAGTAAGGTTAGTATATAAATTATAATTTTACTTTATTAGAAATTTTGACTTTGTTTACCTGTTTTAATAAAAATATATTAAACAAATGTAGTATTTTAAATATCTGTCTAATTTGTATTAAGTTCTTAAAAGTTATTTTTCTAATATAAATAAATTATTTTTTAGTGTGTTTGGATCTGTGTGAACATAGTCTTTAATTTACATGGCACCATTCTTAATTTTAAGTACCAAAGAAGCAATACATCTTCTCAAATACTTTCCTGAAAGTTTAGGACCAAATTCCACTGAACTTGTATTTCACCAATTTGTTCTTATTCATTTTCTTCAAAAGAAGCATTTAAATTACTTTTGGTTTCACTCTTTTGGGTTTCAATATTTTTAAAAGTAATCTTGAAGTATATATTTTCATGGTTTTATTTTCTAAATAAATATGTATTCTTAATTATTTTTAATTTTTTGTTACAGTCTAAATTTTATTATCTCCAAGTCACAATACAGAGCACAAATATGTACCTTTAAAAACAGTAACAGAAAAACAAAACACACAGTGGAATTTTTGCAACAAAACATAGCAAACCAACAGAGACAACTGTTTTTTTAGGTCTGGGAACATGGGCATGCTGCCCAGAGACCTAAGGAGACGTCTTCAGGTTGAAGGCAAAGGGAATAGCCTACAAAAGGCCCAAACACCAACTACCCATTAAAGAATCTTCAGTATTTCCTCCTGGGGGGTTCCAGCTTGAGTGCCTCTCCCCTCTCCCTATCCCCACTTGTGACTCAGAGCCATTAAGGGAGCTGCCAAAGTGAAGAAATAGAAACAGACAATGACGTGTGCCAATCTCTGGGGTGTGAGGTGGTACCTCATAGTTGTTTTGATTTGCATCTCCCTGATGATTAGTGATGTGGAGCATTTTTTCATGAGTCTTTTGGCCATTTGTATTTCTTCTTTGTCAAAGTGTCTGTCCATTTCTTCTCCCCATTTTTTGATAGGATTAGATTTTTTTTTTCTTGTAAATTTCTGTCAGTGCCTTTTATAGTTTGGAGATTAGCCCCTTGTCTGATGGGTACTGGGTGAATAGTTTCTCCCACTCAGTGGGGGGCTCTTGTATCCTGGGTGCTATTTCTTTTGAGGTGCAGAAGCTTCTCAGTTTAATATATTCCCATCTGTTAACCTCTGCTTTCACTTGCTTGGAGAGTGCAGTTTCCTCTTTAAAGATGCCTTTAGTCTCAATGTCAGAAAGGAACTCTTATCCACTGCTGGTGGGAATGCTGTCGAGTTTAACCTTAATAGAAAGCAATATGGAGATTCCTCCAAAAACTGGAAATCAAGCTCCCATATGACCCAGCTATACCACTCCTAGGAATATACCCTAGGAACACAAAAATACAATACAAAAATCCCTCCCTTACACCTATATTCATTGCAGCACTATTTACCATAGCAAGACTCTGGAAACAGCCAAGATACCCTTCAACAGATGAATGGCTAAAGAAACTGTGGTACATAGACACAATGGAATATTATGCAGCTGTCAGGAGAGATGAAGTCATGAAATTTTCCTATACATGGATGTACATGGAATCTATTATGCTGAGTGAAATAAGTCAGAGAGAGAGAGAAAGATGCAGAATGGTCTCACTCATCTATGGGTTTTAAGAAAAATGAAAGACATTCTTGCAATAATAACTTTCAGACACAAAAGTGAAAAGAGCTGGAAGTTACAGTTCACCTCATGAAGCTCACCACAAACAGGGATGAGTTTAGTTAGAGAAATAACTACGTTTTGAACTATCCTAATAATGAGAATGCATGAGGGAAATAGAAAGCCTATTTAGAGTACAGATGGGGGTTGGGTGGGGAGGAGATAGATTTGGGACATTGGTGATGGGAATGTTGCACTGGTGATGGGTGGTGTTTTTTACATTACTGAAACTCAAACACAATCATGTATGTAATAAAGTTCTTTAAATAAAAAAAAAAGAAAAGAAACACAATGAGGGGACAGAGTGATAGCACAGCGGGGGGGAGTTTGCCTTGCACGGGGCTGATCCAGGACGGACCTCTTTTTGATCCCCGGGCGTTCCATATGGTTCCCCAAACCAGGAGCTATTTCTGAGCGCATAGCCAAGAGTAACCCCTGAGTGTCACAGGGTGTGGCCCAAAAACAGAAATAAAAACAAACAAAAAAATAAGAAAAATAAAGAAGCACAACGAATTTACTGGGGACAAGGAACAGCCACCACCTCTCTGTGCATTTCTGCAAGAGGACAGGGACAGTGGCCAAGTTGCCCCTGGCAGGCCTAAGTGCTGCAGCAGTAGGAATCTCTTACAGAGGTACAGCAGAAGAGTGATTTAGCCCCAAAAGCGAGAAGGAAAAGAAGCCCCTTCTCCCAAGCTGATAGGTTTCCTTAGGCCTTGAGGAAATATTTTCTTCTGTTTGCAAACATAAAGGAAGTTAAGAAAAAATAATGTGGCAAACATCTAAAACACGAATAGCACAAAAGACACGAAGAGCAAGTGCAAAAAATTGATTAAATTTTTGTTGGGTAATATCTGCCTCTAGAAATGCACCGTTCCACAGCCTGGAAAGGAGGTGTGGCAGGAGGACTGGAAACAGAAATGGGAACTTCTAGTTCCACTCACTTCAAAGACTAAACCCCAAGGATTGTATGCATACATAACCCTAAGTCTCAAAGACTTATACCCTAATCTTTTTTTCCCCAGTAATGCCAGGGATGCAAACCAACTGTACTATTCCAAATGCACCTGAATTACCATCTCACTCCACAGTAAAAACTTCCCTCAGTAGAGTATTGAAGCCTGCCAGAACGCAGAGATGGATGAAGACTTGGGTTCCTAAAACTTGAAGTCAAGAAGGACCTCCAACACCCACTTTAGAGTCTGACACACATTCTGTGCATAGCTGTTTTCTAGGGGAAAGAGGTAATAAAATAATCCAAGAATATAACAGTAGAGGCCAACCACAAAAATAAAAAACGTCAGCTCTTGGTAGAACCAGTGGGGGAAAACTGGTACACTGTCAATAACTGGGGTGTAGAAAGAGTCGAAAGGGACCTTGGGGACTGGAGAGAGAGCATGGAGTTAGGGTGTTTGCATTGCATGCAGGAAGGTGGTTCTAATACCTGCATCCCATATCGTCCCCCTGACCCTTTGAGGAGCGATTTCTGAGCGTAGAACCCGGAGTAACCTCTGAGAACTGCTGGGTGTGACCCCCCACAAAAAATAAAAATAAAGGGAGCTTGGATAACCTAGTAGACCAGAAGGATGAACTTGTCTATTAAAAATCAAAGAAAAATAGAAAGAAGTAAGAATATTATATAAGAATAACAAGCCCAGACTTTTAAAATGAACACATTAGAAAACAAAACAAAGAGACAGGATTATTCCCTGGGAGCTAGCTGGAGGTTCTGAGATGAAAGCGAAAACCGTCAAAGACCCAGGACTTCAGGCCTGGACTTTGAAGCTTAGGTTGTCTGGGTCTCTAGCTTCTCAGATCACAGCCAACTAAATTCAAAAAGGGAAGAGGGGAGCAGGTCCACTGGGGCTGCCTTTCTCTAACAGAGCCTGTCCTCAGAGAAAGGATAGTGACTTCTCAGTCAGCTGCCTGTTGGCAGGAGTCACCCTGGATCTCTGAGGCCTTCCAGATAGTGGGTAGCCACTTATATTTCTCTTCTCTCCCAAGTTTTTCCCAATGTTTTTATATGATGTTACATCAAAAATATCCAGAAACTCGTATTAACTGGAACCCCTGCTTACAACGTAAGAGGAAGCGGGCTTGATGGTGACTGTCTGGGGAGTCCTGTAGGCCAGAGAGGGTTTGGGCTGCACTTGTTCTGGGCATGTCACTCCTCCATATACCTGTGATAGGGCCTCTCTGTATTACGATATAGATGAGGTGGTGGTGGGGAGGCAGTCCCCCTGAAGCATAAGGGTAACTGAGTTTATCAAAGTTCATGACACCGGAAGCAGAAATGTAAGTTAGAGCAAGCAACTGTTGAGATGGTGACTATCCGATATACTCAAGTTATTTGGAAACATTGATCTCATTCTTTCAACTTAGAAAGGGGCACCTAGGATTTAGTGAGAACCTGAATTATGATAGACCATTCTTGGGATAATATTCAGAAAGTTAATGGAGAGAAATGTGTTATGAAGTTGAATACTATATTTTGGGCTCTTTATTATTATTATTATTATTATTATTATTATTATTATTATTATTATATAATACTTACATAGGGCTTAAATCAAAGTGTAGTCCTAGAGAAGTGTTCTGTTCAAGCAAAAGTTTCTGAACTTGAGTTAATCAAATTATAAGACTCTACATGACAAAAATATAAATTCCTTGAAATTCTGTAGACTGATGCAGAGGACACAAAGGATTAAAGAAAGGGCAGATTTCTTTATCTGCAAGAGTAGAAATGAAACTTTTTTTCTGTGGGGGGGGCACACCTGGTGACACTCAGGTGTTACTCCTGGCTATGCACTCAGAAATCGCTCCTGGCTTGGAGGACCATATTTGATGCCAGGGGATTGAACTGCGGTTTGTCCTAGGCTAGTGCAGGAAAGGCAGACACCTTACCGCTTGCACCACTGCTCTGGCCCCAGAAATGAAACTTTTAATGTGAGAGAAATTTTGCATTAGACTCCTTAGGTACTCTAGATTCCAATTTCCCCTCTTTTAAATGATGCTTGATATAGCTTACTGCAGAAAGATCTTTCTTCTAGCACATTAGAAGGGATCAGGACTTCTATCTCATTACATGAGAGCCATTGTATTTCAATAGTACTTTTTCAAGAACAGTAAAATTCTCTTATCACTTTTATTCCCCACAATAATCTTCCTCTCAATATAGATTCTTATATTACAGATGATTTTTCTCTATTTACAGTGAAATAAATAATCCTCTACTTTTCTAGTGTCATTACTATATATGCCTTTTTTGTGTGCTGTTGGAACGGGTAGGAGGTCATAGTTGGATAAGCTTAGAAATAAACTTTGGTGGTTCTCTGGAGTTCATAACTGATTTAGGCAAAAAAAAAATGAAGAAACAAAACAAAGTAATTCTGAGGGCTTAGAAAACAGAAATGCAGTGAAATGGCAAAGATCTTGTATCACAAATATGTCTTTGACCTTGGTTTCTTTATTACTATTCAGCTCTCCAAGCACTTTCTTTACTGAGCTGAACATATCTAGATGAAGTCATAGCATGAAAGTTTCTGATCTGGGATGACCTTCTGAATATAGGGCAGAGGTCCTTTGGAATCCAGTCTAGAAAACAGCAGTGTTTCACTAACAAACCATCACATTTGATTCCTCATTCTTTCCTCACTGATTAATGTGCAAAGTTCATTTCTTGCCTCTGGTTACTTAAGCATATCTGACCCAGAGTTTGGCTGACATGTATCAAGCATGTATCTTATTTTCCAAATGTAATTTCATGTAATGCATCCTTTGACTTTTAAGTAGTTTAATACCTAAACTTGGTCAGGAGAACAAATGGAGATACAAATTTAACTACTTTGCTCAAAATGACACCATTTGGACCTGAGCTCTGAATGTAGGAATCTCTTATCTATCTCCCTCTTTGCAAAGTCCCCATGCAGTAGTAGGTTATTTCTCACTTGAAATAAATAATAATTTCTAGTTTCATTGTCAACACAAATGTAAACTTTAGAATTATTTAATTTAACTGAAGTATCGTTTCCTCAGATGTATTCACATAGTTATTTACCTTTACAACATTTCCAGATTAAAAAAGGAATAAAAAAGTCTCTTATATGGCTAACAAAAATTTGCCCAGCTGAATCATCTACTGTATTATATTCTCTTTAATACTTCCAAGCTTCAAAATAATTTCACTCCTTCATTATCTTCTTCTGTCTCTTGCTACTTGTCTAGACACCGAAGCTTAAGTGACATCCAAACAAACACTGGACTCTCCAAGTAAAATCCTCCAACACTCATCCAAAAATAATTTTCATTTTCATTTCCTTATATCCTTATCCATTTAATGAGCAGTAGAATGACGTTTTACATTGTCCTTGATTAAAACCAGTAAAATATATCAAAACAAAAAATTCCCTTAGAATTGAGGGAAATAGTCATTTATAATTCTTAACTAAAAATGCAAACCTGTATTTGGAATGTTGTTTAAAATTATTAAAAGCATGTCAGATTCCTCATATTATTGTCTCAGAAGATTTTTTTCCCTGAATTTGGGTAAAAATGAGAGATTTAGATTATCAACCATGGTTAAACTTTTCCATACTTTTTAGGGAGGAAGAATGGAAGAAAGAAATGAAGGAAGGAAGGAAGGAAGGAGGGAAGGAAGGAAGGAAGGAAGGAGGGAGGGAGGGAGAGAGGGAAGGAAAGGAGGAAGGAAGGAGGGATGAAAGGAAGGAAGGAAGAGAAGAAACGGAGGGAAGGAAGGAGAAAGGGAGGGAAGGGAGAAAGGAAGAAAGGATCAAAGGAAGGAAGGAAGGGAAGAAACAAAGGAGTGAAGGAAGGAGGGAAGGAAGGAAGGATGGAAGGAAGGAAGAAAGGAAGAAAAGAAATGAAGGAAAGAGGGAAGGAAGGAAGGGAGAGAAGAAAGGGGAAGGGAAGAAAGGAAAGGAAGAAAGGAAGGGAGGGAAGAAAAAAGGGAGAAGGAGGGAAAGAAGGAAGGGAGGGAAGAAAAGAAAGAGGGAGAGAAGGAAGGGAAGGAAGGAGGGAAGGAAGGATGGAAAAAAGAGGAAAGGAAGGAAACAAGAAAGAAAATAAGAACAGAAGGAAGAAGGGAATGAAGGAGGGAGGTAGAGAGAGGGAGGGAAGAATGAAGAAAGAAAGGAGGGAAAAGAAGGTGTTAAGGAGGTAGAAAGGAAGGAAAGAAGAAGGATGAAGAGAGGAAATGAAGGAAGGAAAACAGGAGGGAGGAAAGGAGAGGGAAGGAGTAGAGAGGGAGGTAAGAAGGAAGAAAAGAAGGAGGGAAGGAGGAAAGGAAGGGAGAATGGAAGTAAGGAGAAAGGAGAGAAGGAATAAAAGAAGGAAGGAATAAAAATGAAGAAAAAGATGAAGAAATGGTAGAATTTAAGATGTATTATGGCAGAATACCATGATTAGATTTTTTTCTAGGATGAATGATTAACATATTGAATCACTAGTAAAGAAGAGATATGAATTAATATAATGTTAAAATTAAACTAATGTTATATAAAATGTATAAAAATAAGTAACCAAATAAAATAGTGGCTTTTAAATTTGTGGCATCAAACAAATCTAAAAATTAGAAACATATTTCGAGGCCAAAAATGAGAAATAGATTTACATTTTCTGTTTGTTTTGTTCTTGGGCCACACCTGTTGACACTCAGGGGTTACTCTTGGCTTAGGGTATCTAATGGAAGGCCGGGGATCGAACCCAGGTTTGTTCTTGGCAGCTACATGCAAGGCAAACAACCTGTGCTATAGGTCTGGTCCCAATAGGTTTAAAGTTTTAAAGAAGAGAAGCCCTAATTTAATTTTCTCTTGCAAGTATTGTGTGTATGTAGTACCTCTCCATAAGAAACTGACACATAAATTAGAAAGGGGATAAAAGATAAAGCTTGGGTATATATAGTTAATATTGAGTCATTCTAGTGATAAAATACATCTACTCTATTTGGTATGAAAGAGGGTCTGGGATACATCTTTATTATAGGAACCTTACACCCTGTTGTAAGCAGAAAGGGAAAGTACAGAGTACCTCATTTTCTGTTTCTCAATTGCTTTCAAATCAAAATATTAATTTGTTAATTCATTGTTTAAAGAAGATTTTGAAAACAAAATCAGATTGAATAACTACAACAGATACCATATGGACTTCAGAACCAACAGTTTATTATCAGATCTTGCTCAGAAAGTTTATTAACCTCTAGTCTTGAGTAATAAAATTAGAATAATTAGTTGCCTATTTTGACAATACATAGAAGGAGGGGGGTTATTTTCCATCCTCCCAGTGGGACCAAGATTGAGGTTATTTCTCCCAGTTGATGACTGGGAAAGAACTAGTTCCAGTTTAATGACTTAAGTCAATTTATTCAGTTCTAAAATGTTTATATATGAGCAAAGGAACTGGGATACATAGAGGGTATCAGGTCCTTGAAAATCAAGATGGGAAGCTAGGGATGTGATGCACCAAGGAGAAATTAAACATAAGCATAGGGGAGTAGGAATACCCCCACCTTCCAGAGTATATCTGGAATGTGAGTCTGATTTTAAATCTATGCATATTATTGTAAGAATTCTCAGAGACAATAGAGATGAGGGCCCAGAAGGACTGGCTCATGATAAGAAGCTCACCACAAAGAGTGTTGAATGCAGTTACAGAAATAACTACACTAACAACTATCATGACAATGTTAAAGAGCTTAAGAAGTAGAATGCCTGTCTCGGCAGGGGGTGAAGGAGGAGGGAGATGGGGGTCATTTTTGGTGGCTGCTCTGGTGAAGGGCAGTGTTTTTTATGACTGAAACTCAATTACAATCATGCTTGTAATCATGGTATTTAAATAAAGATATTATTTAAAAAAAAAGAAGTGAGGGAATATTTTGAAAGTTTAATCTTTGTGAGTACTTTATATATCCTAGATATTTGGCCTTTATATGTTGAGTGAAAATATTTTTGGGGGATTGGGTTTTTAGGCGACACCCAGTGATGCTTAGGGGTCACCTGAGCTATGCTCTCAGAAATTGATTCTGGCTTGGGAGACCATATGGGACACCAGGGATTGAACTCATGTCAGTCCTACCGCTGTGCTATCACTCCAGGCCCTAGTGAAAATATTTTCTCCCACAGGGCTAGATGTCTTAGATTTAGTTTCTTTTGCCTATACAAATTATTTTTTGGTTGTACTCTCATTTTCTCATGTTTGATTTGATATCTCTTTTTATTGGCACTCACCACCGAAGACTGCTTTGAGGTCTCAGTCTTAGAGTGTTCTGCCTACGTTTTCTTCAGTGTACTTTATATATTTATGCCTGATCTCAAGGACTTTGATCCACGTGGAGTTGACTTTTGTTTAAGGTGTGAGGTATAGATCCAGCTTTAATTGCTTACTCGTTGTTTTCCAATTGTTCTAACACCATTTGTTGAAGAGGCTGTCTTTAGTCCATTTAACGTGTTATGATCCCATAAAAAATATTTGACCATATAGTTGAAGGTTTGTCACTGGTTATTATATTCTGACCTATTGGTTTGAAAGTCTGTCTTTTAATCACTATAGCTCATTTATGGTTCTACAGAAAATTTATAATTGACTGTCTACATCCTTGAAGAATTCTGTCTGAATTTGAATAGGGAATGCATTGATCAATATTGGTTAGGTAAGATAGTCATTTTGATAACTTTTATTCTTTTTTTTTCTTTTTGGTTTTTGGGTCACACCCAGCAGCGCTCAAGAGATGTTCCTGGCTCTATGCTCTACGCTCAGAAATTGCTCCTGGAAGGCTCGGGGGACCATATGAGATTCTGGGTTCAAACCAATGACCTTCTGCATGAAAGACAAATACCTTACCTCCATGCTATCTCTCCGGCCCTGATAACTTTTATTCTTAATATCTATGAGCATAGAATGTTTTCTCTTCCTAGGTATTCTTTAATTTCTTTCTAGAGTGTTATGATTTTTTGGGGGGAAATTTCTTTTACCTCTTTTGTTAAATTGATTCATAAATACTTGATGACTTTGCACACTATATTAAATGGATAGACTAATATATTTTTCTTCTGAGTTATTATTTGTATGAATGAATGCAACTTATTTTTGTGTAGTGACATTGTAGCATGCCAATTTAATGTATTGGTTTGTTTTTTCTAGGAGCTTTTTCATGGACTCTTTTGTGTCTTCAGTGTATTTCAAAATTTCATTTGCAAGTAAATATAGTTTCACTTTCTCTTTTCTAATTTGGATTCCTTTAATTTCTTTGTTTTGCCTGATTGCTGTTGCTAGAACTTTTAATGCTACATTGAATAAGTGTTGAGACAATGGACATCCTTGCCTTGTGCCTAACCTCAGTGGTCCTACTTTCTTTTTATTCAGCATTACAAATATGGCTTTTTAAATATAGTATTACTGTCTTGAGGAAGCTTCCTCCCTCACCTATTTCACTGAAGAGTGAGAAACACAGATTACCAATAGATACATAAAATTGGTGCTCAAAATCACTTATTATTAGGAAAATACCAATAAAGATGACAATGGGATTTCAACTTAGATCAGTGAGGATGGCACATATCAAAAAACTGGGAACAATGTTTATTGCTAGGGATGTGTTAAAAAAGGAACTCTAATCCACTGCTGGTAGAAATGCTGTCTGGTTCAACCCTATGGCAAACAGTATGGAAAGTCTCCCTAATTTCAGAATTGATAATTCTAATTCCAGAATTAATAATATTACCTATCAATACCACATTTTGGTATCTATCCCAAGTACAGAACTATCTTCTTCCAAAAGAACATAAGCACATCACTATTCATTGCAGCACTCAGCTGAGAATCAAAATCAACCTAGATTTTCAAAAACAGATGAGTAGCTCATGAACATGTGGTACATATATAAAATAAAATACTGCATAGCGGTAAAGGATGACACAATCATTTTTGTTTACTTTAACATTGTTAGATCTAGAAGGTATAATGCTAAATAAACTAAACCAGAAGAATAATGATAAGTACAGGATGATATCACTTATATGTGATATTTAGAATAACTGCATAAATAAATGCTATGATTTAAATGAGGTTTTTCTAGAACACACTTGGCCCCAGAGTGTATCGAAGAGAAGGAAATAAATTAAGTGGAAATGGAGATAGATAAATGTGAAATAATGGGGGACAGGTGCCAAGAAGTCTCAGGTGCATTGGTGGTATTAAGACAGGGCAGAAATAAATTTCTAAGCCACAGAGTTAACAAGACTAAAATCATGATACCCAGAATTTAACACCATACTGAAAATGGGCCCGTTATGATGGCATACATGAAGAGATGGGGCTGGGTACCTGGGATGGACTTTGGGAACAGTGGCAGAAGGAAGTTGACACTGACGGTGGGATTGATCCTAAAGTATTTTATGTCTAAAATCCAACTATTAATTAACTTTATGAATCACAATTATTTAAATAAAACTTTTTTAAAATGAGTAAATTTTTTAGAATGCTGTAAGCTTTATGAAATGAGATATTTAAAGCAGGGTCAGTTTTGTTTCAGTCTTCTGAAATACAGAGAGCCAGAGTCAGACTAGCTCATTTGTCTGGTTTTGTTTAATAAGAAGTATAAGTTCATCCATGTACTGTAATTTCTGAATATATATTATTTTGCTTCAGAATTTTGTTAAAAAAAAAAGGGGGGGGAGACTCATTTTGTATACCTCTGTCCTCTTGCCCGAGTTTGAGTAAATTCAAACTTGGCTCAAACTGTATAAATGGCTTTTGGGTCTGGCCAAATTCTGTTGTTTGAAGATTTATTTTTGATGCTGTATAAGTCAACAGCCACAACATACACCAATGAGAAAACATGTGGTGAAGACAATTTAAAACAGGCCCACATCTTCCAAATAAGGAGGGAAAAGACAAACATTCATGTAACATAAGCAGCATAATTCAAGGGCATCATTCCAAGAGAGAATACACTCTGACCCATTGTGTAATTTCTCCTGAGCTGGAACCTTTCTTTGTATCTGAGTTCAATAAGAATAATTCACTTAATCTAGAATAATCTTCCAGCATTGGCTTCTTTCCCAAGATCTTCCACCTGCTTCAAAAATGAAAACAAGTGTGGAGTTAAGTCTAGACTGAATGAACTGATGAAAAGTTAGAAATTTGAAACTCTATGTTTCAAAAATCATTTGTATTTTTCTTGCAGAGCAGAGTTCTAAAATCAGGCTTAGTTCAAAAACAATAAAATTTTATGAACAGAGTGATGAGTTTAGTTAGAGAAATAACTACATTTTGAACTGTCCTAATATTGAGAATGTATGAGGGAAATGTAGAGCCTGTTTAGGGTACAGGCGGGGGTTGGGGGGGGAGGAGGGAGATTTGGGACTTGGGTGATGGGAATGTTGCACTGGTGATGGGTGGTGTTCCTTTTATGACTGAAACCCAAACACAATCATGTATGTAATCAAGGTGTTTAAATAAAAAAAAATTTAAAAAAAATTTTATGAACAAAAAGAAATATAAAACCTATTTTCCACAAAATCTATTCCATGTATTCTTATATGTTGTCATTCTGATGATTAAAAGTGGTTGCACATTTGTGAGGCTAAATTGACTTTAAAAATAAGCAAGCATTCTACAGTCTTTCACTCAGTCTTATAGTCACACACACACACACACACACACTCACTCACACACACACACACACACACACACACAAAAGAGTCATGATCTTCCTTGACACTAGAATAAAGAACAGAAAAATTTATTTTTGACTTCTTGAAATCTGGCTAAGTATTCAATGGAGCAAAAGAGATTGCCAAGAAACGATTTATCTTCGTGAAGTTGATGACACATTTTTACCTAGCAGAACATTAAAAACCTTCAGCATGATGGGGGTGGAAATAACTTTTTCTTCAGAGAACACCTTCTAAGAATTATATACTATATATTTATTGGCTCAATATTTTTTCATCCAGATGATCATTAGTTAAATGAGGATAATTTTCTCTCTTCTACCACACCCACATTATTTCTCTTTCCCAATACAAAGCCTCTGATATTTTATCACTATATTTTGTATGGACACTTATTTATTTAACTAATATGAGAATATTCTGTGTACTGACTTATATTCCTAATATCATTTTAATCAAGTGACACAATTTTTGTCTCTAAAATATTATATTTTAAGGATAAAAATAGAAAAAACATGTAATAAAAGATAAAATGATAATAAATAAGGAAAATTATAGGTCATGTAACTATATAAAAGTATGTATATATATTTGGGGGAACTATGTTTTGACTTTATATTAACTTGGCTGCTAAAGCCTTTAGTTGAGAAGTTAAAATTTGTATAATATTATCAAAGATGTATAGATTTTTTACATTTTTAAATTTTATTTAATCATAAAACTATGGTTTACAAAGTTATTGATGGTTGAGTTTCAGGCGATAATTCAACACCAATACCACTTGTGTCAAATCTCATCACCAGTGCATCCCCTATCTCTCAAAGAACCTCCCTCACACATTACTGCTACCTTAGAAGGTACATTAAACTTTTTCAGTTTAGATTTCATGTTCTGTATTCTTGATCCTGTGCTTTGGATATAGATTTATACCATTCTCCTAGATTCCCAATATAACTCAAGCCCAGACCTCTGTACCCCAATGATTTCTTTTTCTTATTTTCTTTCTTCCTCCTTTGATTTATTTATTTTCTATGCTCTTTTTTCCCCTATTCTCTAAGGTAAGGTAATGTAGACATCTCCATTATTAATTACATATAATAATACACACTATTTTACATTCCACAGATGAGTGAGATCATACAATATTTGTCCTATATTATCCTTTCTTTTTTGGGGGGCTTACTTCACTGAATTTGATACATTCCAGTTCTAACCAGGTTGCAGCAGTTCCATGATTTCATTGTTCCTTGCAGCTACATAGTATTTCATTGTGCATTACATCTTCATAATATATTAATATGCCATTAGACAACTAAGTTTATTTCATTCTTTAGCTATTGTACTCATTGCAGTAATAAATAATAGTGTGGATATATCTTTTTGAGTCAATATTTTTAAGTCCTGAGGCTAGATAGATACCTAAAAGTGGAATTCTGGATCACATGCAGGTCACTTCTAAGTTTACTGATTACTCTTCAGACTATTTTTTCACAGGAGTTGAAACAGGCAACAATTCCACCAATATTCCTTTTTCACAACATCCTTACCAGCCAGTTTGTTCCAACTTCTTTTTTTAATTTGGAAGGCATACCCCGTGGTGCTCTGGTTACTCCTGACTCTGAACTCAGTAATCCTCACAGCAGACCATGGGATGCCGGGGATTGAATCAAGTTGGCCGCATGAAAGGCTAATACCCTACCCACTGTGTTAATGCTCTGTTTCCTATTCCTACTTTTTGTTGTTGTTGTTGTTGTTGGACTTCACCCGGTGACTCCCAGGGGTTACTCTTGGCTGTGCGCTCAGAAATCTCTTCTGTTTGGGGGACCATATGGGACGCAAGGGTTCCAACGCAGGTCCGTCTTATTTCAGACACATAGTCAGTCACATGCAAGGCAAACGCTCTACTGCTGTACATAGCTCTGGCCTCTATTCCTGCTATTTTTTACATGTGCCATTTTTACTGCTGTGAGATTATATCATCATTTTCTTGATTTGGATTTTCTCATAATAAGTGACACTGAGAACTTTCTCGTGTGCCTACTGGTGATCTACTTGACTTTCTCTGAAAAGTTTATGTTCATTTTCTTTCTTCATTTTTGAAATATTTTTAAATTTGTTTTTGTTGATCTTTGGAATACTTCATATAATGGAAATTAACCTATGCTATGAAGTATTGAATATTAATATACTTCCCTTTCAGCTATCTTTTTAGTTTCAGCCCATGTTTATTTTGACATGCAAAAACTATTTTATATAGACCCATATTGACCATATAAATTTATTTTTTATTTTGTTGGCTTTGCAAGGGAATTATATCTACATTATTGAAGATGCCTTTGAAATACAAATCTGGGAGCATTCTGGCTATACATTTACTTAATTTACTTTATAGATTTTTATTATAATCTTTACATTCTTAGATACACTTTTGTTTAATTGACTTTTGTGAAAGGTGTGATATGAATCAATATTTAATTTTTACATGTAGTTCACCAGTTTTCCCAGCACCACTTGTGGCTATTTTACTTCATTTCATACTTATAATTCCCATGAAATTTTTCTATACATGGATGTACATGGAAAATATTATGCTGAGTGAAATAAGTCAGAGGAAGAGAGATAGAGGCAGAATAATCTCACTCATCTATGGGTTTTAAGCAAAATAAAAACATCTTTGCGATAATTCTCAGAGACAAAAGAGATGAAGGCTAGAAGATCCAGCTCATAATATGAAGCTCACAATGAAGAGTGGTGTGTACAGTTAGAAAAATAAGTACACTGAAACCTATCATAACAATGTGAATAAATGAAGGAAGTAGAAAGTCTGTCTCAAATGCAGGCCAGCGTGGGGTGGGGAGGAGAGAGATTTGGGACATTGGTGATGGGAAGGTTGAACTGGTGAAGGCGGGTGTTCTTTATGTGACTGAAACCCAACTACACATATTTAAAAACTCACTGCAAAAAATTAACTGTCCGATTATATGGTGCTTTGTTACTGGGGACTTGATTCTGACTTACTTATCAGAGAATCTATCTTCATTCCAGAATCAGGCAGTTTTAATATTTTGGGTTTATAGTATGGTTGTAAATTAGGTAAGGAGATACCACTATTTATTTCAATATGGCTTTTTCTATTAGTGGTCTCTTCTGACTCCATACAAACTTTATTATGGACTTTTCAACAACCTTAAATTATATTGTATGGATTTGTTTGTCGAATTTGTTTGTTTGTGGTATTGTATGGATTTTGTTGAATGTGTATGATAGCTTAGATATTAAACTTATTACAGCAATGAATAATGGTGTGCATTAAAAAACAATATTAATTCTTTCAATCAATGAGCTCATAATATTTCTATTTCTTAATATCTTCTCTTTATTAAGTAGTTTAAAGTTATCATAATGGAAAACTTGCAGTCATTTGCTAATTTTTTTTAGATAATCATTCTGGGATACATTTTAATGGTGAAGACATTTGGATCTCTGTTTTCTCTGATTCAATTTTTGTATAAAAGAATTTAACTGATTCTTGCATTGACTATACAGTTGGCTACTTTGCTGTATTGATTTATTGCTTCTAGAAGTTTTTTGTGGAGTTGTTAGGGTTTTCTATGTATATTATCATGTTATTTGCAAATAATAATATTTTGACTTGTTCTTTTCTAGCTCTCATCTTTTTATTAGTTGTTCTTGCCTGCTTGTTGGACCTCTAATACTATATTAAAAAAAGAAGAAACAGTGAACATCCTTGTCTTATGCCTGATCTAAGAGAAAATGGTTTAAGTTTTTCACTATTAACAAAATAGGAAGAAAAAAAATGGAAGAGAATAAAAAGAAAAAGAAAAAAGTACAATAGCAAGCACATTTGTGAAAATGATTGTATCTCTAATGAGTTAATTAATATAATGGCAGAAGGTTTAGTAATCACTTGTTAGCTGTTCATTCTTTCAAAATGGGGTGTTCCTTTGGGATGACAGCACCAAATAAAGTTGTCCAGAAATTCAAAGCATTATTACTGATACTATGAATTTTAGTGGCATATACTCAACTTTTAGGTCTTCTTGAATAAGTAAAATATGGGTAGAGGCTGGACACAATTTTCCAAAAAGTCTTGGTAATATCATTCCCCAAATTAGCATACCTGAACTATGGTCACTTTTGTGTCCCTGAAAGGAATCGTAGAGGGTCAGTGATGAGACAGAATCACCGGGAAACAGTGATTGTGAGTGATATAAGCAGCAAGCATGGCTTCAACGAAGTGGAAAATTGATCCAACTTCTCCAGAGATGGCCAACATTCTGCTGCATGGGCCAGTGAATCTTTCATGGCTCGGTTTACATCTCACTCAAGAAAAGAGTGAGTCTATGGAGCTGGCCAGCTTTGAACATGGCAACTCTATTTTCAGGAATGATTAGAGCTGCTAGGCTTCCCAGAAGAAGCTCCTTATAGGGGGAGTGTGCCCACACTTGTTCCATAATGCTCTGGTGAGATCAGCCCCCAAACCAGCATACTTAAAATTTGGTCAGATCAGTGCCTTCAGTGGGATTCAGATGATCACAGATGGAGGAGGTCCATTGGAGAAATGGTGATTCTGATTGATGGAGGCAGCAAGCATGGCTTTGGCAGGCAGGAGCTTCGATCACTCTGTCTTTCCTAGATGATCAACTTTCTGATATGTGGGTCGGTGAAACCATGTACATCTCATTCAAAGAGTGATATATCTATATCAAAGAGTGATACAGAGTTGGTCCAGTCAGAATATTGCCCCATCTTTTTTTGTTTGCTTGTGTTTGTTCTTTTTTTTTTTTTTAGTTTTTGGGCCACATCAGATGATGCTCAGAGATTACTCCTGACTATGCACTCAGAAATCGCTCCTGGCTTGTGGGGACCATATGGGATGCCAAGAACCAATGTCCTTTCTGGGTCAGCTTAGTGCAAAGCAAACACCCGACCGCTGCTATATCGCTCCAGACCCTGCCCTACACTTTTTTTTATTATTATTAATATGTTTTATTGTATTAGTTGACTTGCATATGTTGAACCACACTTGCAATACAAGAATGAATACGACTTAATAGTGATGTATGATTTGTTAAAATATGAACCATCTTGTTCTGCCTCACAAATTGAGGGGGAATTAATGGAGGTACCAACACCAAACAGTCGTATGAACATTGAGTAGAAATAAAAAATGATCAGACTTAAACACCAAATTCAAAGCCAACTACAGCAGAATCTATACCTAACCTACAACAAGCTAGACACAGAAAGGACCACTTATACTAGCAGCCCGGAGGGGCAAAGGTGGGGTGATTTGGGATGCATGCTGGGAACAATGGTGGAGGGAGGACAACATTGGTGATGGAAATGCCCCGGATTCAATGTCACTATGTACGTAAAATACTGCTGTGAAAGATTTGTAACCCACTGTGGTCAAAATAAAAATTATTAATGAATATATGCGATTGATAGAGAAATAAAATACATTGAGAACTATCATAACAATGTGAATGAAAAAGGGACATAGAAAGCCCGTCTAGAGTACAGGTGGGGGTGCGGTGAGGAGGAGGGAGATTTGGGATATTGGTGATGGGAATGTTGCACTGGTGAAGGGGGGTGTTCTTTACATGACTGAAGCCCAACTATAATCATATTTGTAATCAAGGTGTTTAAATAAAGATATAAAAATATGTGGTTGAATTTGGCTAGATAAGATCTTGTTAAGGATTTTGGCATTGATTTTTATCAGTGAGATTGATCCAAAAATTTCTTCTCTGGGAATATCTGTCTACTTCAGGTATTAATGGAATGCTAGCTTCATTTAAGGTGTTAGAAAGGATTCTTTGCTTTCAAGAGTATAATGAGTAAAGATAGTAAATCTCTAAAGATTTGATAAAACTCATTAGGAACACATTTGGATAAGAACTTTTATTTTAAGGGAAATTATTAATGATTGTCTTGATTTACTTACTTGTGATTTGCCTGTTTAGTCTTTCTTGCTTCTTCATCAGTTCAACTTTGGAAGATTACATCACTTGAAATATCTAAATTTCCTCTAGGTTCTCCAGCTTCAGATAACAAAGCTTTCATTGTAACCACTCACTAGATTTTGAATTACTGAAGGTTTCATTGTAATTTCTCTGCTTTAATCTTTGTTCCAATTAATTTGAACATTTTCTCTTTTACTTCCTAAATCTAGCTGATTGGTTTATCTACTTGATTCTTTCAAAGAACACACTCCTGATTTTATTGAGATTTTAATTCACTGAATGATTTCTTGATTTCTATGTTGTTTTTACTCTCCGTTTTTATTATTTTCATCCTTCTTGTTTTTGTTTTCTTCTCCAGATTGTTGTATCCTGTTCAGTTATTGACTTCAGCTGTTTTGTCTTTCTTAGTATAGGTCTGCAATGCTATATATTTCCCCATAGTATCTGCTGTAACCCATAGAGTCTGATAGTTTGTATACTCATCATCATTACTTTCAAGGAATGTTTTAAATTCTTTTCTTTTCTTTTAGATCCAGTTGCAGTGTCTTTCAGCTTTCATGTGTTGAAAATTTCTCTATCTTCTTTATTTTATTAATAATTTTTATTGAGAACAAAGTGAATTACAAATCTTTCACAGTAATATTTAAGGGACATAGTGACAACGAGTCAGGGGCATTCCCATCACCAGTGTTTTCTTCCCTTCCCAGCATGCATCCCATATCTCCCTCCTTTGTCTCCCGGAATGCTAGTGTAACTGGTCCCCTCTAGTATAGCTTGTTGTAGATTGGATATTGATTCTGTTGTAGCTGTCTTTGACTTTGGTGTTCAAGTCTGATCATTTTTATTTTCACTCAATATTCATATGACTGTTTGGTCCTGGTACCATTTATTCCCCCTCAACTTATGAGGCAGAACAAGATGATTCAAATTATGTGGTTCTATTGGAAATAAAAGGAAAAGGAAAAGAAACAAACTGGAAGGAGTTCATCTGGATGTTATAAATATCAATTTAAAAGAAGAAAAGGAAAAAAGAAGGGAAAGATAACAACATAAACAAAGCCAAAACAAAATAAAAAGAGAAACCAACAAAACAACAACAAAAAAGCCAGCAATTACAAAAAAACAAGCAACAAACAAAAAACAAACCAAACAAAAAAACAATGGAAAAACCAAAATCAGCAACAACAAAAAATGTGTTTCTTTTTTCTTTTCTTTCTTTCTTTCTTTCTTTCTTCTTTCTTTCTTTCTTTCTTTCTTTCTTTCTTTTCTTTCTCTTCTTTCTTTCTTTCTTTCTTTCTTTCTTTCCTTTCTTTCTTTCTTTCTTTATGTCTCTTCTTCCTTTCTTTCTTTCTTTCTCTTTTCTTTCTTTCTTTCTTCTTTCTCTTCTTTCTTCTTTCTTTCTTTCTTTCTTTCTTTCTTTTCTTTCTTTCTGTCTTTTTTCTTTCTTTCTTTCTTCTTTCTTTATTTCTTTCTTCTTTTCTTTCTTTCTTTCTTCTTTCTTTCTTTCTTTCTTTCTTTCTTTCTTTCTTTCTTTCTTTCTTTCTTTTCTTTCTTTCTTTTTTCTTTCTTTCTTTCTTTCTTTCCTCTTTCATTCATTTTTAATTTGCAAAGTCACAGTAAGTACTGGGGAAATTAGAAAAGAATTTCCCTTGGACTAAGAGATACAGGTTTCTCTGTTTTTGAAGAATACTGTTATAAGAACAACTACAGGCTCCGTACCACACCATTTTCACACTCCAAAACTCTTTTTATGGTGCCAGGAAATTTTCTGCTCAGTTGTGGATGATAAAATCAAACCTCTCTAACTAGAGATCTTGGCTTTACACAGGTCATAGAAAGAAACCTAAGAGTTCTTTATTGTTAGAGTTTCTTTATGGTTCTAGAAGTTTTGTTCCATCACTGTTGTTGTATTCAGTTTTTTATAATTGGTTGTCTTGATTTTTTGCACAGATCCTAGGAAGAAGCCTGGAATAGAGTTTTTTTTTTTTTGTTTTTTTTTTTTTTTTTTGGTTTTTGGGCCACACCCGGTAACGCTCAGGGGTTACTCCTGGCTATGCGCTCAGAAGTCGCTCCTGGCTTGGGGGACCATATGGGACACCGGGGGATCGAACCGCGGTCCGTCTCCTAGGCTAGCGCAGGTAAGGCAGGCACCTTACCTCCAGCGCGACCGCCCGGCCCCTGGGATAGAGTTTTTTAATTATGTTTCTGGATGTTCTGTTCCATCACAGTTGTCAAAGTCGGACCTCTGCCATTGCAGATCTTGGGTTTTGTACAGATCCTAGGCCGAACCTAGGGTAGGGTCTTTCTTGTTGATCCCAGGATAAGTTCTGCCTCATCATGGTTATTGCAGTCAGTCTTCTGTAGATGGTTTTTGCACAAATCAAAGGACGACATATCTTCTAGTTTTATCTTACTGTTAGGTGATGAGTTGGTCAACCTGCTCTTAGATCAAGTTATTGCTGTTTTCTACTAGTCAGGATGTCATATCAAAACTGGGAAAGTTGGTGCTAGAGCAGTATTAGAAATTTCCCTAGGAGAGTTTGGTTCCTGGTGTTGTTGTAGGGGACTGTGCCAGTTCTATGTCTGGGATTTAGGTCTTGGGATTGGACAGTCACTGCCTAGTCACATGGAGTCTAAGTCTGTTTGGTCCATATGACACATGTTCGAGGTGGGAGGTGCCCCTGTATTATAAAATGTATGTATTCTTATCCCTAGTAGATAAGAGCTTTTTTCTATACATAAAATTTCTCCTTTTTTAGTATGCCTTTGCAGAAAGGAATTATGCAGTATTATATTACTGATGCATTTCAGGGTAAGAATGTCTATCTTCTTTCTGTAGTTAATTTCTACTTTCATGGTACTATGGTCTAAGAAGATACTTTGTACATTTTCTGTATTTGTTAATTTATATATTTTTAAGTTCTGCCTTTAATCTATGATCTGTCCTGTAGAATGTTCCAGGTGCACTAGAAAATAATGTGTATTTTTGTTGGGGGGGGCATACCAAGCCCTGTATATGCCTACAAACTCAGTTCTTTTAACACCCCTTTTAGGGTTTTTGTGTTTTTTTTTTTCCCTTTGGTTTTTCGGGCCACACCCGTTAGATGCTCAGGGGTTACTCCTGGCTACGCGCTCAGAAATTGCCCCTGGCTTGGGGGGAACCATATGGGACACCGGGGGATCGAACCACGGTCCTTTCCTTGGCTAGCGCTTGCAAGGCAGACACCTTACCTATAGCGCCACCTCGCCGGCCCCGGTTTTTGTGTTTTTTACTGACATCTGTCTAGTGGTTAAAGTGGAGTGTTGAACTGTCCCACTTTTATTGTCTTTTTGTCTTTTTTTGTTAGCCTTATGAACTTTGCTGCAACTTTACTCAGTGCGTAAGTGATAATGATATTATTTATCTATTGTTCCTTTAACCAAAAAGTCTTATTTATCACTATTGCTAATTACCTTCTTTATATTGAATGCTATTCAGTTTCATACAAGTATGGGTTTCCCATCTCTTTTTATATAAGCATGGGTGTCTCAGATTTTTTTCCTTTGGCTTAGATAATCATTTTCCCTATTTTCACTCTAATCTGTCTTTATCCTTTAGGTTTAGGTGTGCTTCCTCTAAGTAGCACATGTATGAATTTTCTTTCCTTGACCTGTCCAACTACTCTGGACCTTTTATAGGAAAGTTTAACTCATTGACATTGAGAGATATTAATAATATGTTGAGCTAAATTACTATATCATGGACATGTGTGTGTGGAATTAACTGTTTTACAAGACTCTGTTTTTATAAATGACCTGTAAGTAATTCTTAGAAAATTGCCAGTTTTTGTTTCTTTGAAAAGATTCTTATCCCTCCCTCAACTATAAATGATAGTGTTGTATGTTGAATCACGTGGGTTCTAAGCTGAAAATTTTTCATACAATAGTTTTAATATGTTATTCCACTCCTTGGAAGGTCTGTTGCTATTCTTTTTTTTTTATAAATGTTTTATTTAAACACCATAATTACAAACGTATTTGTGTTTCAGTAGTAAAAAGAATAGCCCCTTCACCAGTGCAACCTTCCTATCACCTTTTCCCTTCTCCATCAACCACTCTATTCCAGACAGGCTTTCTCCATCCCTCACTCCCTGACATTGTTATGATAGTTCTCTGTGTAGTTCTTTTTCCAACTGCACTCACCACTTTTTGTGGTGAGCTTCATATCTTGAGCCGGTTTTTCCAGCCCTCAACTCTGGAATTATTTCAATATCTTTCATTTTTCTTAAAACCCATAGATGAGTTAGACTATTCTGTGTGCCTCTCTCTCCCTCTGATTAATTTCACTCAGCATAAGATATTCCATGTACATCCTTGTATAGAAAAATTTAATGACTTCATCTCTCCTTACAGCTGCATAATATTCCATTGTGTATATGCACCACAGTTTCTTTAGCCAGTCATCTGTTGAAGGATAAAATTCTGGCAAACAGGATCCAATGCCTCATCAAAAAAAGTCATTCACCACGACCAAGTAGGTTTTATCCCAGAAATGAAAGAATGGTTTAACATCTGAATATCAATTAACATAATATACCATATCAACAAAAAGAAAAACAAAAACAATAGGATCATATCAATAGATGCAGAGAAAGCATTTTATAAGGTCCAGTACCCATTCTTGATTAAAACCTCTCATCAAGATGGGAACAGAAGGAACTTTTATCAATATAGAAAAGGCTATCTACCACAAGCCAATGGCAAATATTCTCAATGGAGATAAACTAAAAGCCTTTCCTCTAAAATCTGGTACAAGACAAGTCTGTCCCCCTCACCACTCCTAGTCAACATAGTGCTGGAAGTTCTGTTGCATTTATCTTGCTTAACGTATTTGAAATTTTTGAGCTCTCTTGTTTATTTTTTTTCTCTTTTGGTTTTACCATTTTGATTTCAGTTTTGATTTCTTGGTGTTGTTTTGTTTAAATTTATTTTGTTTGTTACATTTTGGGTCTCTTGAATCTCTTTAAAACCCTGTATCCAGAGATCAGGGAAGTTCTTGGTGAATCTTTTTCTCCAACCATTCTTCTCCTTACCTGTGTCCTCTCCTTTAGCATTAATATGATGCAAAGAAAATTTCTTTTGTAATATTTATCACAAATATGACATTATTTTCCATCTTTTTAGCTCTCTTTTCTTTTGTCACTTTATTCTTAGTACTGCCCAGTATTTTGTCATTCATATCAGCAATGTGGCCTTTTGCATGTTTAATTCTCTTGTTATAGCTGTATATCATAATTTTCAACTTCTTTAATTTCATTTGTATGCAATTTTTGATTATCTAGATATGTTCAATTGGTTGAATTGTTCTTCCATTAATTACTTAATTTCCACGGAAATTGCAAAGAGCATTGACTTAAGGTCGGATTGTATCATCCAGGATGGAGCAGATGTCTTCCAAACACCACAAAAGCACAACCGGGAGAGTAAATGATCCTGAACAGAGTCTATAGTTGATCCCATGACAATATACTCCAAGGGCGGAGAAACCCCATATCTCTTAGGCCAAGTGAATTCCTTTTCGATTGACCCCAATATTTATTGTGCTAGGGCAGGAGGGAAAAAAAGCAAAAAGCACAAAACATTGTTTATTTTTTATTTATTATTTTCATTTATTATTATTATTTTTTTTACCTATTTATTTTTGGTTGATTTCTTTTTTTGGTGTGGTTATTAAAGTTGTTGTCCCCATTCATACTTAATTTTTTTTCTCTTCTTTTCTCTTTCTTTATGTGCTCTGCCATGTTCCATGTTTCTGATCTCAAGACCATGGCGTTTTTTTTTTTTGTTTTGTTTGTTTTGTTTTGTTTTGTGGTGCTTATCGTTATTGTTGGAGGCCTCACTGGATATTTGACACTTCTTTTTGTACTGGTGGAGTGTTTCACCTTCTTTTTCTCCTTCATCTCTCAAACTGATGATGAGAGCCTCTAGAAGGATTCCGCCCATTTTCAGCGTATTAGACTTTTACCCCAGTTTATTACTTTTCTCTTCTTCAAACAAAACCACGTAACTTGAACTAGCTAGCCCTGCCTCCCAGTTAGAGGGGGAAATAAGGGAGGCACCAAGACCAAACAGGGGCAAGACTACTAAGTAGTAGGCTAGGTACAGAGGGGACCACATATTCTAGCAGCCCTGGGGATGAGGTAAGAGGATATGGGAGGTAGGACAAAAACAGAGGTGTAGGGAGGACAAATTGGTGATGGGAATCCCCCCTGATTTTATGTAAGTATGTAACTAAAATATTATTGTCAACAATATGTAAGCCACTATGATCAAAATAAAAATTATATTAAAAAAGTTCCTTATTTATGAAAGTTGAGGGTATTCTTGAGCTTTATGACTTAGCAGAACTAGTGTATCTGTGCAGAAGCTTGTAAATTCCTTTGTTTCTTTATTATTTTTAAAGATTTATGGGTGCTGTGTGATTTGAGTATTATATCCAAATTGTCTGAGACCAGAACTATTTTTTTAAATTTCAGCACACAGTTACTCGACTCTATTAATCTAATCTATTAGTGTCCTAACATTCTGTTTCAGTGTTCATACAGATAAATAACTTGTGATCCTATTTACCTAGAGGACAATAATGGAGGTAGTTTAGGTAGTTTAGGCAATATATCAAACCCAGAAATACCTGAAGTTATTGGAATGAAAAGGATGAGGCTGGTTTAAACCCAGAAGCTTTCTGGAACAAGTGAACAAAGGAGAATGGGTTTTATGTGTAGGAAGAGTGAGGCAGCAGGGATCGGATACCTTTTTTTCAAAAAATAAAAAACCTTTTATTATATTTATTATAATTTAGGTCACAAAATTACAGGTTATTCATATTTCTGATTTTTATGTAGGTTTCTTTATATACACATACAAATCTTTATTTAAGCGTCATGATTACAAGCGTGATTGTAGTTGGGTTTCAGTCATAAACAAAACACCTCCCTTCACCAGTGCAACATTCCTGATTTAACTAGTACTCAACAGAGGCTGGTGTCTGATTTACATGTTCTTCCGAATGTGTCTTGCTTCATAGAAGCATGTCATAGTCTTCCTGGTGCAAGTGAGCCAAGGAGAAATGGCACAACATGCAGAGTCATTGGTGCTTACAGAAGTCAGAGATTGGCTCTGTTTACATGTCTACTGCAAGGAATATACTAGAAAAATTCTAATCATGGATTTAAGAAAGATAAACCACTGGCTAATCTTACCCAGATACCTGGAAATATATCTTGAAAATCCTGGCTCAGTCAGACACACATGTTAGTTCACCAAAATATATCAATAGAAAATGTAATTTAACACTGAGAGCAATTTTTATACATTGCAATGCAAAATACTACTTGTAGTTTAAATTTAATTCCATAGTATTGTTAAATGAGCAATTCCTTCATTTATTCTGAACTATTAATGCTTCCACTTAAGCAGCTTCTTTGACTAAAGGTACTTGAACATTTTGGCATCAGAATGTCATCACACTCCATTCATTGTTCTCCTATCTACTTCAAAAGATATCTGGAAGAAAATTGCCACTGTACAGACACTGTATGGACAGGAGGAATGTGAAACTCAGAGAAGCAGAGCTGGTTTAATCTTTCTAATTTCTAAACACCATGAGAAAATGGACATACTTGGTGGAGAATGAGGCTTGGTTGTCATACAATCAAGTGAAAGTTAGTGTAAGGAAAACATGAATATACGGGTAAAGTGGATGTCCAGCTAAAGTATTAATTGGAGTATAAGTGAAAAACAAAAGTATAAGTACAAAACAAAATCTTTTGTACAATACAATTGAGAGCCTAAGTTAATAGTTTTTCAAGTGTGGCACTTGGCACTTTTGAGATCAGAGAATGAGTGTATCAGTGCGAATATACTAGTGACTGATGACCTGGTGAAAATCACACCAGGAAGGCTGGAGTGATAACACAGCAGTAGAGCATTAGCCTTGCAAGGTGCAGGTACTGGATGGATTCCTGAGCCTGTCAGGAACACTTTCTGAGCACAGAGCCAGGAGTAACTCCTGAGTGCCACCAGGTGTAGCCCAACAAACAAACAAGCAAAGAAATAGAAAATCGCACCAGGCAAGTCACACACAGAGGATGTGAAAGAAACAAATAGACTAAAACTAAGTAGGAATAATAAAGGCAGACTGTATTAATGATATCTTTTTAATGCTCACAGGCCAGAACCCAGAGTCATGGTAAATGTATATTTTATTCTTATTCTCCTTTCTCTCCTCTCAATTTTTGCAAATAAAATTAAGTTATGGAAACTAACACATAAACACACATGAGTGTTCATCTGCATGTATGCAAACATACACACAAACATAACATGCATCTCCATGTGGCCCCACAGAACAACAAAATTAATTTTTATCTTCACCTCTAAATCCACATGAAATCCTCAGATTAATCCTGGAAGATTTATAAATAACATTTATGACCTTCTGGCTGGCAAGGAAGCATGTGAAATCATATCTTGGCTGCTGACTTTAGGATAAGTCACAGTGCAATATGTAACTGTCATGTCCACTTTGGAATTTCACATCAATAAATCAATATTTTTTTACTCCAATGGAAAAAAATTAACAGGTCTCAAGGCTACATCACTTGAGTTTTTCTCTAAAAATTTTCCTCACTGGTAGTCAAATTCATTGGACTATTTGACTACTACTATTTAAACTCACACCATTTCAGTACTCCTGCAACCTGTAATAATCTCTGCCAATATTCTCATTGAAATTTCTCTTGCCCTGATTTATCAAGAACTGTGGGCCTATAGAGACTCACACACATAACAAAGAACAAGAAAAACTATTGATGGTGTGAATGTGAGGAGAAAGGAACTCTCACTCACTAGTGGTGTGAATACCATATATTCCAGCCATTTTGGAAATCAAGATGGATATTCCTTAAAAAAAAAAAAAAAACTGGACATAGAGCTCCCAAATTATTCAGCAATACCACTTCTGAAGATATATCCTAGGAACACAAAAACACAATACAATAATACCCTCTGCACTGCTATATTAATAGCAGCACTATTTACAATAGCCAAAATCTGGAAGCAAACTAGATGCCCAATAACAGATAAAAGAAACTGTGGTACATACATACAATGGAATATATGCAGCTGTTAGAAAAAAAAAACAAAGTCACGAAATTTGCTCAGACATGGATGGATTTGGAGACTATTATGTTGGTAATATAAGGCAGAAGGAGAGAGGTAAGTACAGAATAGTATCACTCATATATGGGATTTAATAAAAATAAAAGACAGTAAAATAATAACACCCAGAGAAAATAGAGTTGAGGGCTGGAGGACCAGACCATGATAACAAGCTTATCACAGAGAGTGGTAAGTGCCATTAGTGAAATAACAACACCAGGGGTCTCAGACTCGGGCTGTTTGCGGCCCTCCGTACAAATATCACATATTCGCGATTATTCGCTTACCGAATAATCGCAATAAAAATCGCATTAGTAAGAAAAAAAATCGCATTAAACATTCGCATACCCCGAGCAGTTCCGTTCGGGGTATGCAAATGTTTAATGAGATTTTTTGCGATTTTTTTTTCTTACGAATGCGATTTTTTATTGTGAATATTCGGTAAGCGAAATCCCTTATGAGGCCCTGCCTCACCCTGACTTTGCTTCCTGCGGCCCCCAGGTAAATTGAGTTTGAGACCCCTGAACTACACTAAGAGCTACCATCAGAGAGAGATACAATGACTGTCTAGGATAGACAGAAAATGGAGGGAGGAAGGAAAAGGGGAATCAATGATGTTGGGAAGTTGCACTGGTGAAAGGAAGTGTGCATTTTCTGACTGAAAATAATTATGAACATATTTGTAACTGTGGTGCTTAAATAAATAAATTATTTTTTAAAAAACGAGAAGAACTATGGGCCTTATGCCATTGGCTGCTTCATATTTTATCAAGTTTATTTGTAGATCATGTATCATGTTGACATAGTGGATTAAAATTCTTTTGTTTCCAGATAAATGGGAAAATTTGCCTTGCAAATGGCCAACATGGGACAGGCCCAGTTGTCCCATATGTTCAATAAGGTCTGCTATGGGCTATTTTTGAGCACAGAGCTAGGAGTAACACGTGAGTGCCACCGGATGTGGCTCATAAACTAAGAAAAAAAAGGAGGAGGAGGAAGAAGAGAAGGAACAAGAGTAGTAGGAGGAGGAGAAGTAGGAGGAGAGGAATGAAGAAAACGGAGGAGGGGGGTGAAGGAGGGGGGAAGAAGGGAGGAAGAGGGGGAGGAGGAGGAGGAGGAGGAGAAGAAGGATGAAGAAGAAGAAGAAGAAGAAGAAGAAGAAGAAGAAGAAGAAGAAGGAGAAGAAGAAGAAAAGAAGAAGAAGAAGAAGAAGAAGAAGAAGAGAAGAAGAAGAAGAGAAGAGAAGAAGAAGAAGAGAGAAGAAGAAGAAGAAGAAGAAGAAGAAGAAGAATAAGAAGAAGAAGAAGAAGAAGAAGAAGAAGAAGAAGAAGAAAGAAGAAGAAAAGAACTAACCTCATTTCAGTTGGTGTTTTCTCAAGTGTGTTCAACTTGGCCTTTCAAAAAGTTGTTTCTATTTCAAACATCTGTTCTTTATCGATTTACTCTCCTGAGCTATTTTCTCATGACTATGTTTAATTTGCTATGCATTTTAGTTGCTTCCCCATTACTCATTCCTAATAGTTTAAGTTATCCATCTCATTCCTCTCAGCTCCACATAACTTTTCCTGTTTTGCTCAGTAAAAGAGGTCTAAGCATAGTGCTAGCATCCACAGATTCAGCTTTGTTAGTAGAGTATGTTAGATACCATGCAAGGAAAAGCTCGCTCTGATACCGGCATGGTTTTTTTTGTTACTTTTTAAGGTCAGGTTGGGGCTAGATGGCACTCTGGTAGTCTGATTTGCATATCCAGATCACATAAATACATTTCGTAAACTTGAGGTCTTGATCCAGCTCAGATATATAGTTTCATCTTACTCTTAGAGACCTCAAAATTAAGACTTTTTTTTCAGGTATGTAGGAGATATATACTTTCCATGAAGTCACTAATAGTCTCAACTCACCACATTCCCAAAAGGTGAAGGACATTTTATAGTTCTTTTTTTTAATTTTAAAATTGAATTTAATTTTAATGAATTGGTTAATTGCATCACTATGAGATAAAGTTACTAAATTTCTAACTGTTTTATTTCATTTAACAATATCTTCACCATTGTACATTTCCTGCCACGAATACTCACAGATTTCTTCCTAAACTCTCCTACACTCCACATGTCCTGCCATGATAGAGCACTTTTTTTTCCTTTTTCTCTCTAACTCTTCATTTTTTTTCCTTTTAGACACTGTGATTTGCAAAATTTTTACTAAAGCAATATCATGAATTTCACTTAACCTGCTTTCAGCACCAAGATCTTGTCCAAACTAATAATTTACAACTCTCATCGTCATGCTGATTCCTTCTCTGCCCTAATTGCACTCCCCATCTCTTTGTGGCAAGCTTCTGAACATGGCTAAGTCCTCCTTACCCTCGTGTCTATAATCTGTCAATATTATTACCATAAAATCTATAATTTTAGATCTCACAAATGAGTGTGTTCATTTCATTCAGCACAATACTTTACATGTCCATCACTTCTAAGAAAATTTTGTTTCCTAAAATGAGTATTACTGGGTCACATGATAGCTCAATTTTAAGGTTTTTGAGGAATATTCATATTGTTTTCCAAAAAAACTGAACAGTATATTTTCCCACCAGTGATAAGTAAGTGGCCCTTTACCATGCACATTTACTATCACTGATCCTTCTTTTTTTTTGGGGGGGGGAGTGCATACCTGTTTGATGCTCAGGGTTACTCCTGGCTAAGTGCTCAGAAATTGTCCCTGGCTTGGGGGAACCATATGGGGATCGAACCGCAGTCCTTCCTTGGCTAGCACTTGCAAGGCAGACACCTTACCTCTAGAGTCACCTCACCGGCCCCTGGTCTTTCTTTTTTTAAATGAATTCCAGACTCTTTGGTATAAGATGATATCTCGGCTTGATTTGCAACTCCCTAATGAACAATACTACAGTGGATATTCATTGTGCTTTTGGCCACATATAGTTTTTCGTTGAGGCTGATGAACTTACTTCATCTCTTCTCTCCATAACTTTCTAGGGGTTAGTTTTTTTTTTAAACTCTACCAGTATCTTATATATCTTATATCTTAATCCCTTATCAGATAGGTATTGGGTAAATATTTCTCCCAATCTTTGAGGTGCATATGTTTCTTAGTTTAATATAGTCCTATTTGTTTATCTTTGTTTCCACTTAATGCTCAGTCATGTTTCATTCTAGTTGTCTTTAGCTTCAAAGTCATGGAGAGTTCCGCCTATGTTTTCCTCCAAGTTGCAGGTCTGATATCAAGTGTTTAAGCAATTTTGATTTGTTTATTGTGCACAATGATAATTAGTGGTCTTTATTTATTTTTTATGCATATAGATGACCAATTTCCCCAATACCTCTTGTTGAAGAGTCTTTCATGCTCCACAGCATATTTCTTGATACTTCAAAAAAGATTAATTATTCATATACCTCAGGGTTTGTCTCAGGATATTAAAGTATATTCCATTGATCTGTGTGCCTGTATTTATTCCAATATTGTACTCTTTAATTGTTCTTGAAATTCACATGGAAAAATAAACCTCAAGGAATAGATAAGTCAAATGTTGAGATAAAGAAAATGGGATGCATTACTTTCCCTGGCTTTAGAATTTACTATACAGCAATAGCCATTAAAACTGCATAGCATTGGAATAGACACTTGTTAGTTCTTGCTATATATATCTGGCCCACCCAACCATAAGCATTGCTTTCTGCTTTTCTAGGCTCTAGAAAGGCTTCTTCTCTTGTACCTTTTCCAGTGACAGTGGAAACTTAATCTCAAACAATTCTGTCCTTGAAAATTTCTAATTCATTGGAAGATTTACCTCAGTCCCAATGAACCTTTTAGATATGTTTTAGTCATACATACCTAGTTCACTATCTTTGTTAAGTGTCCTTTATATATTCAAAATGATAGTTTCAAGCACCAAGTTTTTGTTGTTGCTGTTTTTGGGTCACACCTGTTGATATGCAGGGATTACTCCTGGCTATGTGCTTAGAAATCGCTCCTGGCTTGGCAGACCATATGGGACTCCAGGGATCAAACCTCAGCCCATCTTAGGCTAGTGCTTGTAAGGCAGACACCTTAGCTCTAGTGTCACCACTCCAGCCCCATCCAAATCTTTTAATTCATATTTTTATATGAGCTCTTATTTTCCCTTTTTTATTTTATAGTAGGCTGGTCCTATTTTTCTACCTTAAATGTCTAGACTTATCTCTTAATTGGTCTCTTCCAACAGATCTGATTTCCTTACAATCCACTTCTTATTTTGTGTATATTTGCTTCTTTTTCTTTGTTAATGTTGACTGCAATTTTTAATGAGTTCATCCTTGACTATATATATATATATATCATATATCAACATTATATAAAAAGATGATTTTCTTGCAACTACTGAAATTATATCTCCTAATTACATAAACTGTTTAAAAATTATTTCAGGCACTATAATTTATAGTATTGATACTAGCTATGTTTTTTGCACAAAACATTTTAACACCATATCCTCTAACAAAGTGTTAGATTCTCTCCACCATGTTCCCCATCCAATTTCTTCAAACTCCTATAGCGATCTGCTTTCGAAAAAGATTAGTTCTCAGTTTTTATTGTCTGGCTTACATGTGCTTATACTTAAATTGAACTGCAATACCACATGGTCCCCCAAGCATTTCTGATTACAGTACTGGAGAATCCAGAACCCTGTCTGAGTGGTCTTAGTGATCTCCAACACTGAAGTGTCTGAGAAATAATTCTTCTACTGGTCATAGTTTTGAGCCTTTGGTCCATGCTGATCTGGTATCATGGTGAGTGGTCTCTAGCCATTCTGATATCTACACTGCTGATATCTTAAAACCAACAAATAAATTTACTTTTCCAAAGTTACTGTACCATTTGACAATTTCCCAGCAGAGGAAAGAGAAAAAATAATATTGAAAAAAGGGTATCCAGAATTACTCTTTATTTCCCCCACTGGATTGCTACATTTCTCACTAAGATGAATAATTATCTATTATAATTTAAAACAAATGTAAGATTTTAAGTATTTTTTTCATGATGGCTCTGATGTTATAGCGCCTGGCTGTGGTGAAAAGGCTAACGAGGCCCCTTATGTTCCTACCCTTCCACTAAATCCAAATCATAAATTTTTATTTAAAAAAATAAATTAAAAATATTATGAGAATAGGAAAACTACAATATGCAGAGTATTCTTAGACTGTAGATTTCCAAAGTATCAGAATGCCTTGGAGCTTTTCAGGTCAGCACACGGTCAAATCACACCTTGCTTTATCTCTAGAAGTGGATAAATGATCATTGCCTTTCTCTACTGGGTGTGTTCTTGACATAGTGTTTCCTCTCTACACAAACAAAGGTTCTGGATCATAAAATTTATATGTACTTTCCTGATATCCAACACAGCTGTCAGAATTTTTACTTTAAATTATGTTTGCTATTATTTATTTCTTAAAATTAATTTGCCTCATGAAAATTTATTACTTAAATTATGTGTAAAAGTAAAGGTATAGGTCAATTAGGCAACTATAATAAACAAAACATGCAAATTTGAATGCAAAAAGGAAAATAATCTATACTTAAAGGAGATATGCCTTTATTATAGAAAACTCTAAAATACCTTTACTTATCTTTCACTTATTTTTTCATTTTCTTTTCTTCTTTCTTCTTGCTTTCTTCTTTCTTCTTGCTTTCTTCTTTCTTCTTTCTTTCTTTCTTTCTTCTTTCTTTCTTTCTTTCTTCTTTCTTTCTTTCTTTCTTTCTTTCTTTCTTTCTTTCTTTCTTTCTTTCTTTCTTTCTTTCTTTCTTTCTTTCTTTCTTTCTTTCTTTCTTTCTTTCTCTCTCTTGCTTGCTGTTCTGCTTGCTTTTTCTTCTTTCTTTTATTTATCTTTCTTTCTTTTTATTCTATTTTTTAGTCTTCCTTTCACTCACACATTGCTAGAGCAAAATATAAATTTAACAATGAAGAATGATACAAAAATTTACACACAGAACCAGCTTCAGTATATGAAAAGAAAATTAAGAAAACAAGTCAATTATCAGTAAAAATCAAAAAAACAAAAACAAATGTATAGATTTGTGCAATAAAACCTGCAAACCATTTCTAAAGCTAAAAATAAAAAGCTGTAAAGGAATATATGTTTATGATTTGAAAGCCTTATGAATACATATGAGTATTTTCTATAATTAGATATGTAATTTAATTCCTGGAATATCAGAGGATCCTACCAAATAAAAATATCTAAAAAATGAGTAAAAAGTCTTGGGATTCACTAAAGATCATTACAAAAATCTATGAACCAGATATATCATAGAGATAGATGATAAACATCAATAAAATAAAATTGATATTATGTAAATATATCTTCACATATATTCTCCAATTATTTCTTATAAAAGTGACAAGTTTGTTCAATTGGAAAACAACTTATTTTTAACAAATTTTTCTGTGAAACTATAATTACATGCATAGATATAAATGGAAAAGAGTCTTATAACATATATAAAAATTAACTTAAAAGTAAAAAAAAGTAATCCATACCTTAAGTGTAATAACCAACACTATTTATTATAAGAAAACAAAAACACTGGATTTAAGAATGATACTTGAACATAATAATTATATTTCAGTCATTAAAAGAAAAAGAAAGAAAAAAATTCTAAAAAAATAAAATTGGCAATGTTATGCACCAAAATCCCTTTCAACTGTTGAAAGGACTACCCAAACAATGGGATAAAATATTGTCAAATCATATATTTGATAAGTATTTAATACCTAGAAGGACTTTGTAATCCTAAGAAGTTTTCTTAAATAAAAGATTGAACTTCTGCTCTACTTGTTGAAGATCAAGTTAACCTACCAAGGGTTATTTTGAGAAATTGCATACAGTAAAATATTTTGTGCCATTATTGAGTCCAGGGGTGGGGAAACATTTTTGTGCCAAGGGCAATTTGGATAATTATAGTATCATTCTCATGACAAACCAGGCAGGAGATAAGCAATAGGCAGTTGAAAAGAAGCATATGTTTCTGTTCCATCATCTGGCAGAGCCAGACTTATATATGTCAGGGGTTTTACATGCCAAAGGACCAGATTCTCCACTCTAAGAAAGAGTTGTTTTTATTTTCTAGAAGAAGCTAAAATACGAAATTGGATTTCAGAAAATCATGGAATTCTTCTATTACATCTCTTCCTCTATCTCTTGGAAAATAATTACTTACTTTGTAAAGAGTACACTCTTTCTTGAAACTTTTAGTATATCTTTATATTGTATTTCCAAATATTCTTTACTATAGGTGTATCAAAGTCACTTATTGCCTTCTATGTTAGTCTTCAAAGAGTTTTGTGAAGGCTTTTCCTCTTCATTATCAAAAATATAACCTCCTTCACAATTTATGCATGACAAGGTATGAATCTGAGCTTTTCCATGGGTCTTCAAAGTATACCTGGACTGTTTCTATGCCTTAAAATAGCCTTAACTTTCTGAGACTTACTGTGTACTTAATTAATGCCTCAATGTGTTTGTTTTCTAAAATGAGGATTCTCCTATCTTGCATTTATGACATTTATTTTTATTTAATAATGTTCCATTTAAATAGAGTTTGGCCTGGTTAGTCCTTGAATTGAAAAAAGTCTCCTATTTATTTCTGGGAAACTGCATCTTGAAATCTTGGCCTTATTCACCACATTTCTTAAATTATTTCAATTCAAATTTGCAGTTAATACATGGCTTCATGTTTTAAGTAAAATAAATTTGGTACATGGGACAAGTAATTTCTGTCCCACTCCACTCATTGACTTGATAAAGACCTTCCACTAGAAAGTCAGAGCCTGACAGTCAGTATTTCACATTTCTAGAGCTTCTTGTCCTCTAAGCAGCAGTCAATTAATTTAAAACCCAACAGACCAGGGGTGAAGATTCTGTATTTGTGCCCTGTAAACCATCTTAAGGTTTTTAGATTCTCTGACTAAGTCAGTTTTTAATTTGCTGATTTAATTTCTAACTCCTCTTTTACTCTCAGCCCTGATTTGTATACCCAAAATCCTGGAACAACATCAGCAAGTCATAACTTTCTTTCCATTTTTTAAAATTTGAAGTAAAGTTTTCTAAAGAAAAATAAAAAATAATTCTGGGCATGAATGGACATGATGGTTGTACAATATGATTTTCTTATTTTTTTTTAAAAGCAGATATTTTATTGCTGTCTTTAACTTGCTGTAAGGGACAATTCCTATTCAGTTCTTCTGGGAATACTCTTGGAAAATCAGAATGTGTATGTCTTTGCATATGAGCACATGCATATGTATGTGCATGTTTGTACATTAGTGTATGTGTGGGGTGTATGTCAGTTGGAAACCAAAAGCATGAATTTCCCCACTAAGCAGGGCTCCTCCCATCCTTCTTTTCATACCTAATTTAGTTAAGTGTTGAAACAATGTAAATTTGGCAGCTCACTCTGTTAAAACTGGGAGATTGAGGACAGCAGCCTCCACCAACTTTCCCGAAATAGAAAGGCTCCACTTCCGTTCATGATTCCCTAGAATAACCCTGGGGGGGAAGGTTACTCAATTTCCTTTCCTACACCCAGACTACTTTATTTATTACTGCTTAATTAACCCATATTTGGATAAAAGTATTTTACCACTACATGAAGTGCATCAGACAGTGGTAAATAACTGTTGTGATTAAAATAAATTTCATGAAGCTATCCATGAATTTGAGGATATATATATATATCAGGTATAGACTTCCCAGAGTGGGCTGTTTATGAAATCAACTCTGTTCTGGAAAATCGGGGTAAGTCCAGCAGAATTAAGGCTCCAGCAACCTCATTTCAACAACCTCAGTGACTTCAATGGCTGAAGGTTTGTTTATAGAATTATTTTTCTTAATGAAACTTAACTAATTTGAAGAAGGATAACCAGTGAACTCATCATTGAAGAAGTCACCTTAAAGTCAATGGGCAGAATAAAGGAACATATTTGTGAAGATATTTGAATATACTTCATATTTTTTCAGTTATTAGAAATAATATTTTCACCTTGCACCAGAAAATTATGTCTTTTCAAAGACAAAAAGTAATGTGAACTCTTCACTTTGAATTCTGTTAATATCTGTGCTGCTTTTCTATTATTTTCTCAATGCAGTTTTTTCACTCTTTGTCCATGCAAAAATTCAGCAACGACATTTTATTTGCCTCAAAATTGATTGTGTTCAGTAGTTATTGTCCCTTCAGTTAGTTTTTAGATAAAAAAAAAACACCTTATAATTCACTTTCAAATCAACAATTAGGTTCACACAGGATTCTGCAATGTTTCTTAAACTGAGAGTTGTCCATTCAATCATACAATTTAATTCATGGAGCAATGCAAGCTTCATTGTAGAGTTTTCTCTTTCAAAATATAGCCTATGTCATGTGATTTATTTGTCTTCCATTAAAGTAGTACCATCAAGCCTCATGCCAACTGAATTCTGAGGCTGGAATGGGATCAGTTAAAATCTTCTGACTATATTTGAACACTAAATTCATTCACAATTAACTAGGTTTTGATTCTATCATTTTCTGAGGGACAGCAGTTCTCATCTAGATAAAGGAACCTTTTTTAGGAAAGTGATTGTACATTCACAACTAACTCATTTTTGTTTCCAAGTTTCTGAATTTATTTTAATTTGAATCCCTGGAAGTGGTATCTCCTAACTTTTTAGCCTCTTTGTATGACACATAAAAGAATGTGCCCAATTCAGTCTCTAGATCAGAATTTTATTGTTTTCTTTTTTTTGTTGGTTTGTTTGACTTCATTACTGAATTTTACTTTTTTCATTTTGTTTATTGGGGTTGGTGTTATATCCAGTACTTTTTAGGTTGTACTTTTGGCTCTGTGCTCAGGCATCACTCTTAGAAGTTCTTGTGGTGTTAGGGATCCAACTGGAGAGAGTTGCAACAAGGTAAACACTTGGAGTATTTGTTGGATCCAAGATCAGCATCTTATGATGCAAATATATCAGACATATAGGATATAATACATAGTATATAATATAATATAATAAATATATAATATAATATCATGTAATGTAATATTATGTAATACAATGTAATATAATATAACATAAAAATCAAATAAGATAGTAATAATAAGTATGAGACAGTAATATAAGCATGGGTATCTCTTACTGACACTTCCAAAATCAGGTGATTTTAAAAAAAAATTTTTACACTTGATTTTTTTTGTTTTGTTTATGGGCTACACTGAGAAATTCTTACACATTCATCCTGGTCCTGAATTCAAGAATCACTCCTGGCAGACTCAGTAGACAATATAGGATGTTGAGAACAAACACAGGTCGTTTATATGCAAGGTAAAGCCCTACTCATTGTACTATTGATCTATTCCCATCATGTCATTTTAATCCACTTATAGATTAATTTTGATTCCTCACTTGACTGAGTTAAAAATAATTTGAACAAAGAGACCTGCACAGCAAGTGAACGTTAAACTACCAGTCCACCTGTGATGAAGAGACCAACACAGACTTCTTCTTAAGTTCTAAGTGGCCCAGGAAGGGAGAAACTAGACCAGCTCAGTGAGAAGAGCACTTATTTATACTAATCAATGAACCCCAATACAACTCATAAAAAGACACCACACTGGGGCCAGCGAGGTAGCGCTAGAAGTAAGGTGTCTGCCTTGCAAGCGCTAGCCAAGGAACGACCACGGTTCGATCCCCTGGCGTCCCATATGGTCCCTCCAAGCCAGGGGCAATTTCTGAGGCTTGGCCAGGAGTAACCCCTGAGCATCAAACGGGTGTGGCCCGAAAAAAAGCAAACAAACAAAAAAAAGACATCACACTGCAAAGGTCACAATGGGGAAACAACACAAACTCCACCATGCTTAAATAATAAAGATGGTAGCTCTGAAGACCTGAAATGTACCAGCCACTCATATAGCCTCTCTAATATGGTCTTTGGAGAGGATGTTCAATGAAGGATGTTCAATGAATTCACAGAAAAAATGAAACAAACCATATTGTGTATCAATTCTGTTATCGTTGGCTTTGGATTTGGTGCTTAAGTTTGATCCTGTTTTTTATTTCTACTTAATGTTTATATGACTGTTTGATCTTGTTACCATCCATTATTTCCCCTTCCATTAGTGGGGCAAAACAAGATGGTTCAAGTTGTGTGGTTCTGTTTGAAGGAAAGAGAAAAAAAATAATAATAAAATAAAATGAGGTAAAAATTAAAAAAGCAAAAAATGAGAGGAGTTCTTCTAGAGGCTATATTTTAATAAATAAAACAGACAGAAAAATAGAGAAATATGGCCTGCTTATGAATTGAAAGTATCAACATCATTAAAATCTATACTTCCCAAAATATTGTACAGATGTATCGTAATCCCTATAAGTATACCCATAACATTTTTCAAAGAAATCAAACTGTCTTGAAATTCATTTGTAAAAATAAATTTCATGAATAGCTAACGCAATTCCTGGGAAAATTTAAATGGATGGCATCACTTTTCCCCAACCTTAAACTGTACTTTATAGCAGTAGTCATTAAAACAGCATAGTATTCGAATAAAGAAAGACCCTTAGATCAATAGAATTGTCCTGTGTATTCTAAGACTTATCCCTGGATCGGCAATTCATTAATCTTTGTAAAAGGAGCAAGAATTACAAAATTGAGGAAACAAAGCCTTATCAACAAGTGGTGTTGGGATAATTGCTCTACTATATTCAAACAGGTGAACTCAACACTATCTTTAACATCAGGCACAAAGGTAAAATAAAAATGGATTAAAGCCTTGATGTCAGCTGAAACCATAAGATACATAAAGGAAGATGCAAGCAAAGCACTCCATGACAGTGAAACTAAGGACATATTCAAGGAAGAAGCACCATTGTCCAAGGAAGTGGAAGCAAAAATTAACAAGTGGGACTATACTAAATTGAAAAGTTTCTGCACGTTAAAGAAAACAATGACGAGGACTCAAAGGCTACTCTTGGATTGGAGAAACTATTCACCTAAATCATCTAATAAGGGAATTTATCCTAGATATATAAGGTATTGATAGAAAGCAAGAAGGAAGAGAAAAACAACCTAACCCCATCCAATAATGGGGAGGAAATGAGAAAACATTTACTCACATAAGAAATGCAGATGGCCAAAAGGAAGATGAAAAATGCTTCACATCACTACTCATCAGGACATAGAAAGCAAAACAATGAGATACTATCTCATACCACAAATACTGGCACACACCATAAAGAACAAAGACAATGAGTGTTGGCACAGAGGCAGGGGAAAGGGACTCTCATTCACTGCTTGTGGGAATGCCTACTAGTCCAGATTTTTTTGTAAAATGATATGGATACTCCTCAGAAAGCTAGAAGTTGAGATCCTGTATGATCCTGCAATGCAGCTTTTAGAAATATGCACTAGGAACCCAAATCTCATGCAGAAAATCCCCCTGCATTCCTCATTTTTTACAACTCTATTTACAACAGCTAGAATCTGAAACAACCAAGTGCCTGAGAACAGTTGAATAGCTAAAAAGAAATAAAACAAAACTGAAAGATAACTCAAACACATAGACATTAACAACAACAAAAAATTCACGCATTTGGATATCTGTTTCTTCACTGAGTACAACAATAAGGCCATAGAAACAATTCAAATATCCAATAACAGAAGAGTTGATTAAGATATTATGGAATACATATAAAATGCAACAACGGTAAAAGATAAACTCATTCAATTTGCTACAATTCTGGATTAAAACTATCATGTTATGTTAAATAAATCAGATTGAGGAGGATAAATTTCTAATAATTTCACACATCAGTGCTTATATAGAAACAAAACAAATGGAATAGATAGCAACAAACCTTGACAAACTTGGCCTTGACTTACAAAACTGAGATAGCCAAAGAGGAGGAGTGACAGGGTGGAAGTGAAAATATGCACTAGAAGTATGGTGATAATGAATGTGGTAACAACGCATCAAAACCATAAATGCTCACGCTATTGAAAACATATTACCTAAATTATATTATAATAATAGCAATAATAAAGATAAACCAAGTAAGAGGTACTGAAGGACCAAGAAACTGTCTAGTTTTGTATATCTACCAATTATCTAAAAATAATCTTGGGTAATAAAAGGTTCATGGACTAAACTGAAATGAGTAATATTTTTTTTGAATTTTATTCTGCTTCTATGACATGATTGGTTTTCTCCTTATTATTCTCTCCTTATAATCATGGAAGAAATAACTTTCTGAGGTTATATTCTCTAATTCCTTAAAGTTGTCACTTCTTCTAAACTGTGATATATTTTAATTTGATGACTTTTCTCTGCATGTTTATCTTTATATAAAAGAAGAGTATTATGTCTATCTAGAACCCATAGTTGACGTCCTAGTCAGGATTTTTCAACATAGGAGAAGAAGAGAGAAGCATAGTGAGAAGTCTGCTAAACTTTTATGTGTCAATACAGCAGATAAAAATCAAGAAAGCCTGATATGTTTATGTCCCAAAGATATTTAGCTATCTATAATATTTAGATATCTATATATACTTACATATATATATATATAGCCTAGATATATTTAGTAACTTTTTTCTAGGTTAATTTCTAGATTATGGAAGATATACTATTTCCAATTTCTTTGTTGATTACAAGAGTTACTCCTGTTCTTGATCTATGCTCACGTTTCATACCAATTTACATCCGAGGTTAGGTTAGTGTAACTGTGGCTTTGTTAATGTTATAATTTGCATCTACTAAATTCCTGATTACTTTAATACAAGCAGTAACAATAAATCAATATACAAGTAAGCAAATAAAATGCACTGGGATAATTTTTTAAGACTCTTCCAAGAACTTTATAATTAAATTAAATTTATATGTAAAAAATTAAACACCATTATAATATAAATCTATATTTTTTGTACATGAAGTTCTTGCCCTCCCCTAGTGTCTATAGTGGAATCCCATTTTCCCATGTTGCATAATATTTAAACATATTAGCATTAAAATTTTATTAGGAGAATTTTTAACAATTCTCAATGCATATATCTTGCTAAATTTTTATCCTGAAACTTTAAGGACTCCACTATTCTTTAGAACAAATTACATCAAAAACGCTATATAAAGCTCATTTTAATTTAGAAGCTATTCCATGGTTTATATTGTCCAATTTAACAATGATTCCCATTGTCAAATTTATTCTTTTAATACAAAGAACAGCTATATATTACATTATCAAAACCTACAAGCAAGTCAGTGTTCTGACTATAGGTTTCTGGTGGTGCTTGCAGATAACATTTTGTGGAGGAAGCAATAGTGGCTTCATTCCATGATAGGCTAGTTGCCAGAAAATACTAAATCAAGAGGCAATAGAGTTCCTAAAGAAAGTTGTTCCTGATTTATTATAATAGTTCCAACAATACTGTGAACCTTTTATACATTGAAATAGCCACTGAGTTATGTCACACATTATATCAGAGAGCAGCTAGCTTGCCAGACCCATTCCATTCAGCTGGAATGCAGAAGAACTCTATTATATTAAATTCCAAAGTCTGGGAAAAACAATTTTGCCTCAACTGCTTGTGTTTCTTTGCACATATCACATGCTGAATATATGGCAGTATTAAAGCAAAAATATAATAATTAACAGCTCAATCCGGGATTGAGTGGGATATAGAAGTGGCAAGTAGAGAAGTCAGAAATTTGTTTTAGAAAATGTATTGCAATTCCATGAAGTAAGTTCTACAGATTTACTTTCCAATCATTTGTGTTGTTTGTGTTGCTGATATACTCAACAGAATGTGATAATGTGTGTGAGAAAGAGAGTGAGAAAGAGATAGTGATAGAGAGGTAGAGACAGAGATAATTCTGTGTGATTTATTCTGTGTTCTTATGTTTCTTCTAGAATTCTATGAAAAGGCCAGGTAAATATTTCTGAAAATAAGCACAATACATCGTTTTAATTTTGTGAAGTACTACATTCAAACAATAACAAATGTAAAATATTTAATATAATTTATTTTACTTAATATATTCAGATTATAATTTTATTACAAACACACATAAAGTTTATTATTAAGATAGCATACATCATCTTTTCAAACCTGGCATAGTGGGATTTTCTATTCACTACACACCATAATATGGATTATACTTCTCAGTTTCAAGAGTTGTGCTTGCTAACTTTGAAGTGGATTTAAATTGATCTCATCTTAGAGTTCTAATTCATAGATATCTTTTCTAGACTTCATTTTTCTAAATTTCAAGTTTTTCTCTCCACTGGGACCCTCGAGTACATCTTTTAAAAGCCACTTATTTATCAATTCCTTAAAGAAGTACATGATGCTTAAAGTTCTTACTTCTTTTGGGCCATCCACCAGTCTTCCTTACACATGATATCAAACCTTTTGATTCAAACACCAAAAGCCCTGACATATCAGCATTGTATTCGAAGTTTTATAAAATAGATGTGCTTCTTTTTCTTTGCTGTTTCCCATCCAACTGCTATCATTTCAGTCTTACTATCATTTTTCAACAAACGTTTTCTCCTTCCCTGTTATTCGTTCTTAATTGTGTATTATGTTGGCACTGACACCTGTGGTTTTATTGTGCTCTTTTTTGGTGTAAATACTAATAGAAAGAAGGAATATAGTGAAAGAAAAGCTAAAAAAATTACTGTGCTTAGTACAGCAAAAATTCTGAAGCTGGTCATGTGAATCTACTTGACTCAAATGACAAGACATAAGGAATTTCCATCATTTTTATAGATCTAAAGAAGGTGGTGATTCAGGTATTCCTCATGTCTAGAAGTGAGGAAATCTGTTGAAACTATGGGGCATTGGGAAATAGGAACCTGCCAAGACATTTTTTAACACATTGTTATTAAATATATTTATTTAAAGAGTTGTGATTTACAAAGTTACTTATAATTAAATTTTAGACATATAATGTTTCAACACCATTCACACCACTAATGCTAACCTCCCTTCACCTAGTTTCCAGAGACCATTAAATACTTCCCATCCTCTCCACCCTAGTCTGCCATTATAACAAGCACTTTAGAAATTTGGTTGTTAAAGTTTGGGTTTCATTTTTAAAATATGATTGCAAAAGTCAAATAGTACTGGGTCAATGAACTGGGCCAAAAATACCAAACATTATTAGTCTGTAGTTTCTGAGAATGTCATGAAAATTCAAATAAAAACCTTGACATACAGATTTCAAAGTAGTTGTTTCCTTTGACTTTTTAAAATTTATATTTAAATATTTGTGATTTACAAAAGTATTCATAGTTTGGTTGTAGACACACAATATTATAAGATGGTTTTATTATCTTCTTCCATCAAAATTCCCAGAGTCAATCCCATGCTACTATTCCCGGCCCCAGATGCAATCATAACAAGCACCTAAAAGTTTGGTTGTTAAGGTTTGGATCTCATGATTTCATTGTTATTGACTTTGTTATGTAGTTATTATTATTATTGATATTGTTATTTACTTCTGTCTTTTCTTGATACCACCGAAGCAGCTGAGACCCCTTAGTCCATATCCCTTTTCATCTCATGTCTTTCTCTTCAACTCAATTTCTCTCCTTCCCTTTATTATATTATAGAACCCAGAGTGTTGTACGCAACCTCAATTTAAGCCATTGCATTTCTTCATGCAGCTATTCTAAATACCATATATAAATTATATTATCGTGTATTTACTCTTCTTCTTTTGGCTTACTTAATTTAGCAAAATATCTTCTTGTTCCATCCATGTTGCAGGAAATGGCATAATAACATCATTACTTACAGCTATGTAGTATTCCAATGGGTATATGCACTAAATCTTAATGACCCACTTATTTGTTGTTGGACATTTAGGTTTATTTATTTCAACTTTAGCAATATTGAGTGCTGCAAAGAATAGTGGCATACATACATACTTTTAGATGAATTTTTTATCCTGGGGATAGATGCCAAATAGAGGAATGTTTGGGTCATAAAGTAATTCAATTCTGAGTTTATTGAGAAATCTCTATACTGTTCTTTTTTTAGGGGATGGACTAGACAGCATCCTTCCAGCAGTAGATGAGAGTTCTTTTTTTGTTAAAACCTCACCAACTCAAATTATTCCCAATATTTTTGGTATCTGTCATCATGACTGGTTTAAGATATATGTCTCTTTTTCATCTTGATTTGGATTTCCCTAATGATAAGTGAGAATGAATATTGTTAAGTGCCTCTGGGACATCTTTTAGTCATCCTCAGAGAGGTTTCATTAATTTATTTTCCCTATTTTTATATTTTTTATTTTGTGAGGTAAACTTTGTGAGTACTTAGTATATATTAAATGTTAAACTCTTTTTCTAACACTTTGAGTGAAAATATTTTCTCCAACTCAATCAGCTGTGTTTTCATTTTAATCCATGGTTGTTTGGCCTTACAGAAACTTTTTAGTTTTATATAATCCAATTTATCCAGATTTGATAGCCCTTGCCAATGGCTTCGTATCGACAAAGACTACTTTGATGTCTTTGAATGTTCTGCCTATGTTTTCCTTAATGAAGTTTATATATTCAGGTCTAATTTCAAAGGTGTGATATATAAATACAGATTTAATATTTTATACATGATTATCCTATTGTTCCAACACAATTTGTTGAAGAGGATGACTTTATTCCATTTAATGTTCTCTGATCCTATATCAAAATTATTTGAACATATAGTTGAGGGTTTGAAACTGGATATTCAATCTTGCATATTGGTTTGGATAGTCTGTCTTTTGACACCCGGTGATGCTCAGGGGTTTCTCCCCACTATGTGCTCAGAAATTGCTCCTGGCTTTGGAGACCATATGGGATGCTGGGGGATCGAACCGCAGTCTGCCCTAGGCTAGCGTGCACAAGGCAGACACTTTACCGCTTGAGCCACCGCTACAGTCCTCTTGTAGTATAGCTTTAAGTTAGTTAAAGAGAATCCTCCCATTTTCTAGTTTTTTAGCATAGTTTTGGTTATCTGGAGTCTTTCATAGTTCCACACAAAATTTATAATTGATTTTCTAAATCATTGAAAAATGTTTGAATTTGGATAGGGATTGCATTGAATCTATACAGTAGTTTAGGTAAGATAGTCATTTTGTAAATATTTATACTTCTGATCTATGAGCATATAATGGTTTTCCATTTCTTTTCTTCAAATAATTTCTTAAGTGTTCTGAAGTTTTCCTGGTATCATTTTCTTATCTCTTTTGAGTCCTATGTACTTGATAGCTTTTGACACATGTTATATGTGGGATAGACTCTGATCTCTTTCTCTTCTGAGACATTATTTGTATAAAAGAATGCAACTGATTTTGTGTATTGACTTTGTAGACAGCCACTTGGCTGTACTTGCTTACTGTTCCTGGTAACTTTTCTTCTGGACACTTAAGGGTATTCAAGGAATATCATTATGCCATTTGCAAATAAAGATAGCTTGACATCCTCTTTTATAATTTGGATCCCTTTGAGTTCTTTGTCTTGATTGATTGCTGCTGAATATGTGTGGAGACTATGTTGAATAAGAATTGAGACTATGGATATTCTTGCCTTGTGCCTGACCTCAGTGAGCATGCTTTCAGCTTTTCATCATTAACAATATTATTGACTATTGACTTTTTATAGATTGCTGCTACTATCTGGAGACTCTTTCTATAAATATTTTATTTATTTTTATTTTTTTTTGGTTTTTGGGCCACACCCGGTAACGCTCAGGGGTTACTCCTGGCTATGTGCTCAGAAGTTGCTCCTGGCTTGGGGGACCATATGGGACACCGGGGGATCGAACCGCGGGTCCATCCAAGGCTAGCGCAGGCAAGGGCTTACCTTGCCTTTAGCGCCACCCCCCGGCCCCTCTTTCTATAAATATTTTGCTGACGTTTTTAATCATGAGTGTGTTGGATCTTCTCAAATGGTTTCTAAATGTTCTTTCTCATATGATTGTTATGATTATTTGATTTTTATCTATCCTTTTTTTGATATGTTGTATATTTATTGATGTGCAGACATTGAACCATCCATGTATCCCCAGGATGAAGTCCACTTCAGCATGATGGAAAAAAATTTTGGTGAGCTGTTGGATGGATTAGTTGTGCTAATATTTTGTTGAGGACTTTTGCATTTATTTTGATCTGTGAGATTGGTCTGTATTTTTTCTGTCAGCTTTGGGAAAAAGCATAATGTTAGTAGATTAATGAAAGTACTATGCAGATTCCCAGTCTCTTCTATATGTGGGAAGAGTTTAAGGATTGGCAGTAATTCTTTTGAAATTTTTTATAAAACTCATCTGTAAACATATTTGGGCCTGGGTTTTTATTCTTGAGGGATTTCTTTTTACTGTTTCAATTTTCTAGCTTGTTATTGGCCTGATTAGATATCTACTTCCTTCTCTTTCAGTTTTGGTGAATTATATTTTTCCAGAAATCTGTCCAATTCTTCCAGGTTCATTAGCTTAACAAAGTAAAATTGTTCAAAGTAACCTCTTGTGATGTCTTGGATTTCTAGTGGTTGTGTTGTGAATTCTTTCCTTTCATTCTGAATTTGATATTTGAGCACTTTCTCTTTTATTTTCCTGTGAGTATTGCCAATTTTTTGTCTATATATTTATTCTTTCAAATCCAGCTTTAGCGTCTTATTTTATTTTATTTTCTTGGTTTCTATATCTTTGATTTCTGCTCTGGATTTTATTATTTTTCTTCTGTGTGTGTTTTGGTTCTTTCCTTCTTGGTTTTACACATATTTAAGGTGTGTTTTTATGTTGTTGATTTTTATTTTTTTCTTCTTCTCATATGTAGGCCTGTTTCTCCCTAATTACTAATTTTGTAATTCCTATATATATTTTTTGGGGGGGCCACACCCGTTTGATGCTCAGGGTTTACTCCTGGCTAAGCACTCAGAAATCGCCCCTGGCTTGCGGGGACCATATGGGACGCCGGGGGATCGAACCTCGGTCTTTCCTTAGCTAGTGCTTGCAAGGCAGACACCTTACTTCTAGAGCCACCTCACCGGCCCCTGTTTTGGTGACTAGATTCTTCATTATCATTAGTTTCAAGAAATCTCTTTATTTGTTCCTTGATTTTATTTTTGATCCAGTGTTATTAGGCAACCTGCTGTTCAGTTTCCAGGTGTTAGAATTTCTCCACATCTTATTTATAATCAATCTCTATCTATGTAGCATTGTGGTCTGATAGAATGTTTGGTATGATTTTTAACTGTGAAATTTTCTAAAATGTGATCATTCCTAATGAATGTTCCAAGTACATTAGAGAGATTGTATATTTAGCTTTTGGAGGATAGAAAACCTGTATGAATCTATTACACCAAGTTTCTCTAGTTTCTCATTTAGCACTCATGTCTTTCTGATGATTTGCCAGAACGAATGGATCTATCCAGTGATGAGAGTGGTATGTTGAAATCTCCCACTACTGTCTTGTTTCTGTACATTGGTTTCTCTAGTTTGTGAGAAAAAGCCTTACATACTTTGCTGCCCTAACATTTGTTGTGTATATGTTGATTAGTTAGTACTTCTTGGTCTACTGATTCCCTCATCAATAAGTAATGTCCATCCTTGTCCCCAATTACATCTTGAGCTTGAATTCAATTTGGTCTAATATAAGTATGGCTATCCAAGCTACTCTTCTCCATTCTTTTATTCCAAGTTTGTGTCTGTTCTGAGATTTTGGATGTATTTCCTGTAAGCAGAAAATAGATGGGGTTTCTTTCCTATTTAACCATCTACTCTATGACTTTTTCTGTTTATTTGTTTTTATTTTCTTTAACACATGAAGGAGGCTCAAGGTACTCCTTGGTTCTGTGCTAAGAAATTAGTCCTGTTAGGCTCAGGGGACCAAATGTGATCCTTGGGATAGAATCCATGTTGACCAGATGCAAGGTAATTTTCCATCCACTTTTCTATCATTTTAAGTCCTACTATGTGCCTTTTAATTAGGAATTTTAGTCCACTGAAATTCAAGGAAACTAATATATTGTATACAGTTGTTGAAACTTGATATTATGTGGGGTTATTGCTTTTACAATTGATTATTTGGTTTATATAATTGACCTTTCAGTAGTTTATTTAGAGTTGATTTGTTTTCAAAAATGTTGTAACTATTTTCTATTTCTTAAATTACTTTCTTTAAACACTGAGTATACAATTGTTTTCACAATTGAGCTTCAGTCATACAATGTACACAACCTTTTACCGTGTATGTTTCCCGCCACGAATGTCTCCAGTTTTTCTCCCACTCTGCCTTCTGCCTATCTCTTAGAAAATATTTTACTTCTATCTCTCTCTTTTTTCTCTCCCTTTTAGTCCTCCCATTTTAGACCATGATCTGCACAACTGTTAATGTATGTATCATGCATATCATGCTATCTCCCTTTCAGTACCCCATTTTTGTCAAGATCAGTGATAATTTTCCTTGTTATAGTGGTCCCTTCTCTACCCTAAATGCACTGATCCATGGTTTGTGGCAAACTTCTACCATACACTGGTCCTTGTGAAGCTCATTTCTATTACCTCTGGGTATTATAACCATATTATTTTTTATCCTTTTTATAACCTATAAGTGAGAAGGATTATTCTATGTCTACCCTCACTCTCTAACTTTGCATAATAATCTTCATCTCCATTCATGTAAAAGCAAATTTCATGACTTCATTTTTCATAAAAGCTTCATAGTATTACATTGTGTAGAATTACCACAATTTCTTAGCCACTCATCAGTTGTTGGGCACTTGGAGAATCTCTTATCTCTAGCTATTAAAATAGTGCTGTGATAATTCCTATGTAATAATTCCTGTGTAATACTATGCAGACAGTTATTGCTGATGTTTTTGAGTTTCAAGTTATATCTCCAGAGTGGTATTGTTGAACCACATGGGATCTCAAGTTCTAGATTTTTTGAGAAACACGTATTATTTTTCAAAAAAGGCTAGACCAGTCTATATTCCCACAAGCAGTAAACAAGAGTCTCTTTCTCCCTTCCTCCCTGTTAACACTGATTGTTCTTTGTGATGTGTCCCAGTCTCTGTGGTGTAAGATCATCAAAGATATGGAGCATTTTTATATTCCTTTTGGCCATCTGTATATCTTATTTGAGAAAATGCTGTTTCCACATATCTTCTTTGAAAAAAGGCTATTTTCTCAATGAAGATATACAGATGGTCAAAAGGCACATGGAAATATCTATTGCTTTGCTATACACAACTAATAAATGAGAATAAAAGATATAAAACTATAACCCCGGGGTCGGAGAGATGGTATGGAGGTAGGGTGTTTGCTTTGTATGCAGAAGGACTGTGGTTCAAATACCTGCATCCCACATGGTCCCCCGAGTTTGCCAGGAATGATTTCTGAGCATAAAGTCAGGAGTAACCCATGAGCACTGCCGGGTGTGACCGAACCCCCCCATATATATATATATATATATATATATATATATATATATATATATATATATTAAATCTCATTCACAATTGTGCCTCTGAAAATCAAACACTTTGGAGTCAACCAAACTAAATTTGTGTAAGACCTATACAAAGATAACTACAAAACACTGCTTCAATAAATAAAAGAGAACACTTCAAAATGGAAACATGTACCCTGCTCATGGATTGGAAGTAGCATCATAATTAAAATGTCAATACACATTAGATCATTATACAGATTTAATATAATCCTATAAAATACCCAAAATATTTTTCAAAGAAATGGATCAAACACTTCTAAAATTCATTTCGAAAAGAATAAGTCTATAAATAGCTAAAGCAATTCTTGGCAACAAATGAATAAATAAAAGATGGTAGTAATTACTTTCCCCAACTTTAAAATATATTATAAAGTAGTAATTGTTAAAAAATACATTATATTAGAATAAAGATAACCCTTAGATCAATTTAATTGAATTCAAGTTTTAAACCTAAACACAGAGGTTACAAACAGATTATTTTTGATAAAGGAGCAAGAAATACACAGTGGAACAAGGAAAGCCTCTTCAAAAAGTATGGTAGGAAAACTGGTCAACAAAATGCAAAACAAAACAAAACAAAACAAAACAATGCAAAAATGCATGAATTCAGAGCTCCCTTAACACTATGCATGAAAGTCAAATGGATTAAAGATATTGATATCAGACCCAAAACAATAAAATACATAAAGGAAAATGTAGGGCGAACACTCTATGACATTGAAGCTCAAGGCATCTTTAAGAATGAAACACCACTGGCCTTGCATGTTGAAGTGAAGATAAACACATGGGACTGTGAACGCTGTTAGGGAAATAACTTCACTAACAACTAACATGACAATTTTAAAGAATGAGAGAAGTGGAATGCCTGTCGTGAATACTGGTGGAGTGGGGGAGAAGAGAGGGATTTGGTGGTGGGAATGTTGCACTGATGAATGGGGTATTCTACTATGACTGAAACCCAACAACAAACATGCTGGTAATCATGGGTGCTTAAATAAAATTTATATAAAAAAGAAAAGTAAAATGTTTTTAACCTTTACAAAATAAACAAACAAATGGGACTGCATTAAACTGAAAAGTTTTACATCTCAAAGGAAACATTAATGAGAGTACGAAGACTGTCCAATAAAAGAAACTATTCACAAAAAATCCATCAGATAAGGGGTTAATATCTAAGATGTACAAGGCACTGATTGAACTTAAGAAGAAAAAATGTAAATGTCTAACCCCATTCGAAACCTGGGAGAAGAAATTTAATTCATTTTTTCCAAAAATGTCTTTATTCCTCCCTCCCATATAAATAAGAGGTTTGCTCTGCAGTGGACTCGACTTTGAAAATTTCTTTCATTCAGTAATTTGAATATGTAAAAGCTCTTTACTTGCTGTTTTATATTAGAGATCTGATGATATTTTTACCTTTTTTATATTTAAGGTTTTTCTTTTCCCTTACTACTTTAAAAAGTCCATTTTTCTCTTTGGATTTTCTATTTAGATTATTATATGTCATGGTGTTGCTCTGTTTGAATCTACTTTGTTTGGTATTCTTTTGGCTTCTTGGCCAAAATCAGCATCTTTTATTCCAAAGAATAGGAAAGTTCTCTGCTATTAACTATTTCATTACTCATTCTTCCACTTTTTCCTTTTCTTCCCTTTCTGGTATTGTCATTGCCCTTTTTTTTTTTTTTTTTTTTTTTTGGTTTTTTGGGCCACACCCGGCGATGCTCAGGGGTTACTCCTGGCTGTCTGCTCAGAAATAGCTCCTGGCAGGCACGGGGGACCATATGGGACACCAGGGATTCGAACCAACCACCTTTGGTCCTGGATCAGCTGCTTGCAAGGCAAACGCCGCTGTGCTATCTCTCTGGGCCCGTCATTGCCCTTTTTGAGATGCTGACTATCCACTCTCTTACTTAGAATTTTGGTACCAGTCACATTTTCTTCACTTACATTGGTGTTTGCCACCTTATAACCAAGATTTGTATTCATTGTTCCTCAGCCCTTATTTATGGTGCACCTAAATTCCATTCAAAATTAGACCCTCTAACAGGACAAAATCTGTTATATAATTTAGTATCATCTGACAGTTTGTTATCTCTAAACCTATGATTTCTTTCTTCATAGCACTTAGATATATGCATACCACTGTAGACTTAAAATCAATTAGATAGATCCTGGTTTCTATCTGCTTATCCTGAAAGTGGTCTTTTTATTTCTGCTCATCCAATTCTCTTCAAGGAATAGGTGTATATTGGCCACTGTTTGGGCTCCTACATGTGAACATCATTGCATTTTTATTAATACATACCTTTAGCACTTTGCCTCTCCATGTCTCTGCCCTACTTAGATAAACAGACTAGCTAGCAGTCCCCAGTATTATTTATAGTAGATTATATATAATAAAAATTAGCTTAACACATCAAGCATAAAAATGCCCTTATAGCAATAATATAACTTAAATATCATTTGGAAAAAAAGTTTGTTTCTTGCTTATAAGCACTTCATATTCTTTCAAATCATTCTTTTAATTGACCTATAAAATAGGTGCTATTTTTAGTATTTATTTTTTTTCAGATAAAATTATAGGCTTTCAAATGTTATATAATTTGCTAGCTTAAAAGCAAATGAAAAGAATATTGTAGTTAGCTAACCCAATAAACTCTGAGAACCACTGGAAGAGGCTTTCCAACCATCTGGTCTCTGAGGAAATGCCAGCCTGACAGGGTGAAGACAGAAGCTCTCTCCAAGTTCACTGGTGATATGATTCCTTGGAGGTTCTTGATTAGATTGTAAACCTAAGGAATTTAGAAGAGGAATGGGAACATATACAAATATGTGAAGTTCTCCTTTTATATTATACATGCAATTTTTTCTTACAACGTGAAAAACTTTCCATTGAGACATCAAAAATCAACTCCTTAGTTTGTTAAAGCACTATGGAGTATTTCATAAAAGTAGCATTTATTCAAGCAAAGAAAAAATTTTCCTCAACAATTACATCATAATTTGATTTATTTTAATAAACTCAATTGTAACAGCATTAGAATTGTCAATAAAAAAGAAAAGCAATAGTTCTCCAGCACATTTGTTTTGAGTCTTTATAAATTGAAACTTTCCACATTTTAACTTATTACAGAACTCTTGTGTTAATGTCTATATTAACTTAAGAAAAATAGGTATATAAGCTTCTACTAAAATTCCAGGTGAAGGTTCTTTTTCCAACCATAAATATTACTAAACAAATAAGCAAATAATGATAATACCAAAAAGGAAGGACAAACTAGAGACAGTGCTGCAGTCAGACTTCAATCTTGGCATCAGTGGTCTCATAACCATTGCTGCATGCAAATCTGCAAGCTCCAAGCACCACTGTGACTCAGGAGGTCCTGAACACCAACAGAATCTCCTAGGCAACCTCTATACATGAAGACCTCTGCAGCAACACATCTTCTGGCCCTTTCTTTGAGCCACTGTCCAATTTGACAAGAATAATCAGTGAGATTCCAAGGCTCCCAAGAACTACCTGGAAAACCCCATTAACCCACAAGCAGTAGTCATTGATAAGGATATTATATATCAATTGTTCTGAAGAGCTAAACTTTTTCTCATAAAAGAAGTTAGGTGTTTTACTAGTATCTCTTAGTATTTTTCTTGTCTGCAAAGATGGTACAATAACTGCCATATATAAAGAGAAAAACCACATAAGTCCTTTGGATAAGAAAGTCAAAAGACCTAAATATGCCAACTGATCCAGATCAACCAGATAACTGAATTAAGATGTGAGGAATCTAGAATAAGTAGTGAAGAAGTAGTGATAAAATAATTGTCATTGTCACAGAGCAACCTCAAAAGTGACTATAAGAGTTGTTTTTTAATTGCTCCTGGCTCTGGACACCATATGGGGTTCCGTGGATCAAACCTGCCTCCATCCTGGGTCAGATGCAAGGCAAACACTCTACTGCTGTGCTACCACTCCGTTAGCACATTCTTCTTACATTCCAGTAGTATTCTTTTCTCCTTTATTTTTAAATAAAATCTTTATTTAAGCATCATGATTATAAGCATGATTGTAGCTGGGTTTCAGTTATAAACAGAACACCCCCCTTCACCAGTGCAATATTACCACCAAAAATCCCCCCTCCCACCTTCCTCACACCTGCCTGTACTCGAGATAGATATTCTACTTCTCTCACTCATTAAGATGATCATAATAGTTGTTAGTGTAGTTATTTCCCTAACTGCACTCACCACTCTTTGTAAGTGCATATAGGGAGCTGGTCCTTTCGGCCCTCATCTCTATTGTCTCTGGGCATTGTTACAATAATGTCCCTAATTTTTCTTAAAACCCACAGATGAGTGACACTATTCTGTATCTATCTCTCTCCCTCTGACTTATTTAACTCAGCATAACAGAGTTCATGTACATTTAGGTACAGGAAACTTTCATGACTTCATCTCTCCTGATGGCTGCATAATATTTCATTGTGTATATGTACCACAATTTCTTTAACCATTCACCTGTTGAAGGGCAATGAATATAGGTGTGAGGAAGGATTTTTGAATTGTATAGTGTTCCTAGGGTATATCCCTAGGAGTGGTATAGCTGGATCATATGGGAGCTCAATTTCCTTTTTTTTTTTTTTTTTTTGAGGAATCTTCGTATTGTTTTCTACAAAGGCTGGACTAGACAGCATTTCCAGCAGCAGTGAATAAGAGTTCCTTTCTATTCACATTCCCGTCATCACTGATTGTTCTTGTTCTTTGTGATGTGTGCCAGTCTTTGTGGAGTGAGATGGTACTTCATCATTGTTTGAATTTGCATTTTTCTTACGATTAATGATGTGTAGCCCTTTTTTCATGTGTCTTTTGGTCATTTCTATTTCTTCTTTGAGGACATTTCATTTCTTCCCCAATTTTTTGATGGGTTAGATGTTTTTTCCTTGTTAAGGTCTGTTAGTTTCTTGTATATTTTCTATTTTAGCCCCTTTTCTGATGGACATTAAATATTTATTTTTTATTTTGTTTTATTTATGTGCTACACCTTGGACACTCAGGGGTTACGCCTGGTTCTGAGCTAGGAATTACTTTTGGCAGGCTTGGGGGACCAAATGGAAAATTGTACTTGAATTCATTGCAAGCAAACAGCTTACATACTTACACATTGTGCTATCACTCTGGTCCCAAGTTTTTATTAAATTTTTTTTGTTGTTTTTGAGCCACACCTGGTGACACTCAGGGGTTATTCCTGGCTACGCACTCAGAAATTGCTCCTGGCTTGGGGGACCATATGGAACCCTGGGGGATTTAACTGCTGTCTGTCCTAGGTCCGAGAGTGCATGGCAAAAGCCCTACTGTGCTACCACTCTGACATCCTTATTCAATTTTTTTTTTTTGGTTTTTGGGCCACACCCGTTTGACGCTCAGGGGTTACTCCTGGCAATGTGCTCAGAAATCGCCCCTGGCTTGGGGGGACCATATGGGACGCCGGGGGATCGAACCGCGGTCCGTTCCTTGGCTAGCGCTTGTAAGGCAGACACCTTACCTCTAGCGCCATCTTCCCGACCCCCAATTTTTTAAACTTAATATTTTTAGAGATTAGAACTGCCGCTATCTTGAAGTTGACTCTGTATCAGATAAAACTGAACATATACTATGGTGAAATATAAATAATATGAGTGGTAAATTAGAACATTTATATTCTTGCATTTCCTTAAAGACTTCCTGTCTCACAAGTCTCTTTTTATGGCCACTTACTATACAGCTTCCAGTAGTCTTAGAGATACAGATTTCACAAATATAGTACCTAAAATATCAGTACTATGGTCCCTGTTTATTGTCCAAGTGTTTTCATGGGAACCTGCTTAGTGCCCATGATGTTCAAATCATAAATTTAAGGTTGATGACATTTTCACATGATTCTCTGACTTGCATGCTGCAAGATTATACACAGGTGTTTTACACTTGAACTGAAGGGAGTGAGGGTGTGGTAGGTAGGGTAAGGCACTTGCCTGCAGCTTTGGTTCAATTCTCAGTAACACATATGACTCTGGAGCACAGATGCAGTAGTTCTTCTGAACAAAAAATGCTTTTATCTTTCTCTTTGATAGAGATACTGTCATCTATCTTAAATTTATGATGTGAACATGTGAGAGAGAATGAATTTGAAGGGATATACAAGATGTAAATGTTCCAACTTACCCCTCATGTTATTCTATTTGATGATATAGTATATGTGCAATTTCATGATTTTTAAAATAATACAGTAAAATCAAGAAAGCAGTTATATTTAGAAAAACCTATATATGGTTTCCTTTTGTCATGGACTCTTTTCCTGACTCCTACCCATCTATGAAACAAATAAAATACTTTTACTCAGGTGTCTCATTCCGAGTCTGTTTTCTTTTAATTTATAACTAATCTAATTATATCATCATGAGATACATGGTTACAAATTTGTTGTGATTGAGTTTTAGCCAAGCATTGTACCACACTCTTCTCCAATACAAATTTACTAACAGCAGAGTCCTCAATGTCCTTCTCATGCTCTCCCCTGCCTGCCTCTGTGCAGACATTTTTTTCTCGTTTCTTTTTTTTCCTTTTAGACACTGTGGTTTGCAATATTGTTACTGGAGGGGAATATAGACATAAAACGATCGAATTATTTGTGATCAATGTGGAATATAAAAAAAGATAGTATAGTAATAGTATTCAGAGATAATAGAGAAGAGGACCAGGACATTCAGTCCATGGTAGGAAGCTTGCCACTAAAATTAGGGGAGTGTGGTCAAGGCAGAGAATGAATCACTATGTCAAAAATAGATGAAAGTTATCACTGGGTGTTGGGGCCAGAGCAGTGGGGCAAGCAATAGGGCGTTTGCCTTGCAACAAACTAACCTAGGACTGACCGGGGTTCAATCCCTGGGCATCCCATATGGACCCCCGAGCCAGGAGCGATTTCTGAGCGAATAGCCAGGAGTAACCCCTGAGCTTCACCGGATGTGGCTCAAAAACAAAACAAAACAAAACAAAATAAAAAAATACTGGGTGCTGAAAGAAGATAATTGTTCTGCTTCCTTGAAAACCCAGGATGCTTTGCACCCATGTCTAGCTGCAACTTTCATTATCTGCTCAACTCCTGGTTACTCTCTCATATCCAATGCCTTTTCTATTAATACTTAGAATTCAAAATCACCTTTGAGTTCTTATACTTTTATCAGATAATTTTCAGTAATATTTACCACCAATCAACTTAATCCCACTGTCTCCCCAAATTATAGTCATTAGTAATTACTACTGGAATCTAATGTCCAAGATTTAGACATCCATTATATTTCTAAACATATCTTTCAGTCTTTTCATTCAATTATTCTTTTGTACATCTGTTAAAATAAACTTAAGACCTCCTGAACTGATTTTTTTATTATCTAGCAATCTTCTCTTCCCTTTTAAAGATTCAATTAAGATTCCTTAGAACAAAAAGGTCAATTAAGATTCCTTAGAAAAGAAACTAGCCAGTTTGTACCCCTCTCTTATACTTAGATGTCACTTTTTGAGAAGTTCCACGTCAGAATTAATGGGTCTGTCCAACTTTATCTGTGTTTATATCCCAGGTGCTAATCACTATTAGAGAAAAACCACAAACCTGAGCCATTTGATGGTATTATTGTAACTGCCAACATTTATTGAGAGCTTAATCTCTGCCAGACACAATTCAAAATGCATTACATAGATTAACTCAGTCTGCTTTCTACACCAGGAGGAAAGATGCCCAGAAAGTCTGTTCCCAAACTTCTGAAATTTGCTCTCATTAAGACACTTTTTCTCTTATTGCACACAGAAGATATTATGGCATCAATTAAGAACTTGATATATATCTTCCTTAATATTTCAATAGCATTTAATAGAAATGAGTCTTCTCGGCTAATTCAAATGTTCTTTTTGTTTTTCTTAACAAAACTCAGTTTTTCTTTGACCTCTTTTTCACTTGTTTATTTAACTCCAATATTGTATTTGGTTAGAATTTGATTTGGCACCACCTTACTTATTATGAGAAAACAGAAACAAATTTTTTACATAGACTTTCTTCTTTATCTCTATCACCATCTATTAAGCATTCTAATTAAAAAATGTAACCTGTACCTTTGTCTCCTCCCTCATAGTCAGTCTATCTATTCTTTATTTGTTTTGTTTTATTTTGTTTTGTTTTTGGGTTACACCCAGCAGCACTCAGGGGTTATTCCTGGCTCTACGCTCAGAAATCACTCATGGCAGGCATGGGGGACCATATAGTATGCCGGGATTCGAACCACCTTCTCCTTCTGCATGCAAGGTAAATGCCTTACCTCCATGTTATCTCTCCGGCCCCAGTCTATCTATTCTTAATTCCACAAATCTATTGATCTCATATCTCCATTCTTAAATAACCTTGGGCATTGTCAACTTCTTTTAATAATTACTACCATTTTGGTTGTCTGATAACCATGACTGCAATAAACTACTAAATAGTTAGTAGACTTTTTTTATACTGTATTTAATTTAATTTATCTATTGAGACTCATGCCTTCAACATAACAATATATGTTAATGCTATTTTTTTATGTTAATGCTATTTTTAAGATTCAGTCATTATCCTTGATCTTCATGGAACTCAGAATGACATATCTAGCTCTAATATTTGTCTTTACAACACATGACCTTCCACAAGGTTGATTCCTATAAGGTGTTGATGTAAGATTTAAAAACTATGAAATTAATTAAATATTTAATTCATCATTTATATTTTAACCAACACAAAGCACAAACCTAAAATGAAAATTATTAGTAAATTTATACACAGGAATATTTACTCATTTAAAATAAATTCTAACATTTATACATTTTTAAAACACTGTGACATTATTTCAATGTATTCATGAAAAATAACTACTTAACTATGCTTCAAAATTGTAATTTTATGAATAATGAAGAGATGAAGGCAAAAACAGTACTTTGAAACACTGAGCCTTGAAGTATGGATTCTGTAGATATTTGAGACTTAATTTAATTGTTTTACTCTAAGTTAACTAGCATCCAGTAGTTTCTCTCTCCTGTCTCTTCTGAAAGAGACAGAATAATTGACTTAGCCTGCATCAGGTTCATTTTCATCAAGTTCCTCAGGTATGCTATAAAGCTGGATGGAGAACTGAACCTGAGTCATATCTAGTTTCACCAGCTGTTCAATACATGTTTCTAAATTTTTCACATTCACAATTTTTTGTTTGTTTTTGGGCCACACCCAGTGACCCTCAGGGGTTACTCCTGGCTCTGCACTCAAAAATCGCTCCTGGCTCAGGGGACCATATAGGATGCCAGGAATCAAATCCAGGCCCCTCATAGGCAGCCTTATGCAAGGCAAACATCCTACTGTTGTGCTATTAGTCTGGACCCTGGACATTTATAATTTTTAACTTTTAAAAAGAAAATATATAAAGCCTACCACCCTATCTTCCTCTGCTATCCATTTTTAAGCTTTAATTTAGACTGTTTTAACTAACTCACATTAAACTTTAGTGATGCAAAATTCTTTATTTTTTTTTCAGGTTGTTATTGGAGGCCTGATCCTCATAGGCTGGGTCTGATGTCTTTTTTATATATATTAATATTTTTATTTATACACCTTGATTACAAATTATTATAGTTGGGTTTCAGTCACATAAAGAACACCTCTCTTCACCGGTGCAACATTCCCACCACCAATGTCCCATTGTGAATCTTTTCTCTTAATATACATAGTCTTCAAAGGCACAGGATCAAGAACTAGAGCAAGCAGTAGCAAGTGAAATCTAAAACCTGAAGTTCTTACAATGCCTGAGAAGCAGTTATAGAGAGCAAGATGAAGCCAAATACTTTGCTCTGACAGGAACTGATAAAAGGAGAGGGTTTGCTGTCTGCCATGCTGTATTTAAAGGGGCAGAGTTGGGCGACTGTGAGTCTGAGCTGTCCTTCACATGTGTATATCTATAGCAGTAAAGAATAGAGGACATTTGCAAGTGACACCAAATCAGCCTGCATCATTCAGCTCTGACATGCTTGAGTGTGAACTCTCCGCAAAATGTCACACTGGAAAGAGAACAAGAATGATAGAGGACCTTGTGACCTCCCCAAATCACATATACTGCACTTCCCTGAAGGCTATTGGGAGTCAGGGACTTCTAAGCAGGGCTTAGATTTAATGTACTTCATGGCGTCTACTCCCACATAGCAGTATAGGAAAGTTTGAAAAAGGAGAGCTCTATATTGAGTGCCTAGCACAGATGTGTTGCATCAATGGCAGTGCTGCCAGGGGACTTCCCTTCTCAGTCTGCTCCCCAGAAAGGCAGACATTGTCTGTCTAGGGTCCTCGAGTCACACATTCCAGGAATTTGGTCGCAACCACGAATTTCTAATTAATAATAACTGTCATTGTTTTGTGGTCATACAAAAAAGCCTAAGTGTTCAATTTATTTGAAGAAAGTGAAAAGGATTACCAAAATGCATTTGGTCTGCAACTATCAGCATGCTTACAATGAGAACCTCAGCTTGGGAACTATAAAGTACTTGGTAGTACAAAGGTGGCTTTCATTCTGTGACCCAACTGAGCTTTTTTCTGAAATGTGTCAAAGAAGCTATCAGTAATATTCCACCATTCAGAAATGGGATATTTAGTGAGCATCTTCACATTTTAAAAAAGAAGAATCTGGAACACATATCAGCATATTTTATGTTCAAATTTTTGTTCAACATATCCCTTTAAATCACAAGTTAAACTATTGTTATATTTTTAAAAATCAGAAAATTCTGCATTTGTTTTGATTATCAAATTAAAATGATATTTTATTTTGCAAGAACTTTTATACTCAAAACCTTGATTTTTTTCAATATTAAATTAAATTAAATAAACAGAAAAATAGAGAAAGAAAGCAATGAGTAACAGTATATAAGGTTAGTGAGAAGACATGAGGAGGAAGATATGAGAGAAATATACCGTGGATTATGAAATATAAGGAGAGTAAATTTACTCTAAGGAAATAAGAAAAAAATAATTATATAAAAGACAGAAGAAAACAAAATGGGGGCTGGAGCAGTGGTGCAACAGTAGGGAGTTTGCCTTACATACTACTGACCCAGGATGGACCCCGGTTCCATCCCCCGTTGTCCCACATGGTCCCCCAAGCCAGGAGCGCGATTTCTGAGCACAGAGCCAGGAGTAACTCTGAGTGTCACAGGGTGTGGACCAAAAAAGAAGAAAGAAAAAAACATAAACCATGAGATTTATAAGATGAGATAAATTAAAATAAAAGAAATGGAAATTGAAATAAATACTTGTATATGTAACATAGATACTAGAAAAATGTATCCCAGAAAGTGTATTCAAATATAAATAGTTTTTTTTACAATGCATACAATTACAATGAAAAATTTCAAATTCTCTGATTAAAA